>NW_027137358.1:0-32032 GCF_040869045.1 Eurosta solidaginis | reverse complement strand
TGATTGCTATAGTATAGATTATTTTTCATGCCCCTTCGTGACTAGGGTATCGAGATATAGACCAAAACGTGGACCCGGATAACCCTAGGATGTGTTTGAACCACATGAGTATCCATTGTTCTTTTCGCTGGGTAACTAAGGACTCCAGATATAGACCAATTAGGAAATCGCCTTCAGGTTAAGAAATTGCATTCTTATGTACTACAACCAGCTAAAATGGTATATTCAATCACATAACAATATAATCTTTTTACCTGAAGGCGCTGAAAAGCGCTCAATGTATGGTGAAATTATTTTGAAAAACATACCACTTAGCCAGCGGATTATACGTATTCATATTAACATACATACATCAATAATAGTTTAATCATTTACTAGACGATTTGTTACCTACTTAGCTACACTCTTTCGCTCTCAATATGTATGTACTTTCGTCTGAACTAGCTTACTTATTATTCCCACCTACAAACTTACTTGCATTATATTTATATCAACATGTATGTATGTAGCAGGCACATCGACAAAAAAAGTAGGCTTTGAAAAGACATCGAACAATATTACGGTGCATTTTTTTTTTTTTGCATAGAGAAATACATGAGTATTTTGTATAGATAGGTATATAGAGCTTTGGCTCTTGGCATTAAGAAAATTCAAATTAGGAGAATAAATGACATTGGAGTGTAAACATCGCTTGAGCGTTTTCTTTGGCCTCAACACCATTCCTTAGCAGAATAAACGAGCCAGCCCAATTCATTCAGTAGTGTCCGAAATTACCGCGGTGCAAATTATTACATAAAAATGCAAATAGTGTTTTTGTTTAATAACTATTGAAGTTTGTGAAAAGAAGAAATATAGCGCAAAGCGAATTTCCGAGTAAAAAACGGTAAGTTTTGGACTGCTGAAGTGAATTATACGAATGCACGTGTGTTTTCTTATTTTAAAAAACATATGGGTACCACTATTAATGTAGACATATTTTTAAATTTAATTTATTCTTTTTAATTGAAAGAAAAATGCCACGACCCAAACGAGGAAATATAGGTCGCCGAACGCGTCATGCAAATGGTGCGGCATTACAAAGGCGATCACAGACTCCAGATGAACGAGCATAAGCTAATGCATCGCAGCGTGAACGCAATGCATGAAATGGATCTGTTGTACCTAAAATTATGCGTGCTGCTTTTAATTACAACAGTCAGATTGATTACAGTATGTACGGATATATTGGAATAATGGACGCAATATGTCCACATTGTGATGCGGCTAAATTTCCAGGTGAAACGCCCGGCATGTGTTGGCTTAATGGCAAAGTGATATTTCCAGCATTAGAAACTCTACCCGAACCATTGTCTTCATTAATTTTTGGAACTTCTGAAAATTCGAAGCACTTTTTGAGTCATATTCAACAATACAATTCGGCATTTCAAATGACTTTTTTTGGTGCTACTAACATCATTGGAGATAATTTTATGCCAACGTTTAAGGTAAATACTTATACAGGATTGTCCCAATCAATCTGAATCATAAAAGTATTCTATAGTTTTAAACATTATTATGCAACATACCATTACAATACCTAAAATTGCATACATGTTGCAGATTCGGGGCCAAATTTATCATCAAGCTGGTTCGTATTGCCATACCCCGACGCTGATTATAAATTTTTGCAAATTTATTTTATTGGTGATGAAAATCGTGAATTGGATCAATGTTGTGCAATTGCTTTGAATACAAGACGAGAAATTATTTGTGAGCTGCAAAGGTTTTTCCATCAGCATAACGCATTAGTTCAATTGTTCAAAATTGCTGTCGATCGTATGCCATCTGATAATCACAAAATCGTAATAAGGGCTGATAGGACACCTTTTAGAGAGCATGAAAAGCAATTCAATGCACCGACAATTGATGAGGTTGCAATTGTAATTCTTGGTGATCAGTTTCAATTCCGTGATATTATACTTCATCGCAGAAATGAGCAATTGCAACGTGTTTCGGACCCAATATTGCATTGGAAAGGTGACGATGGCTACCATATCAATATACCAATGATTGATCCACGAACAGGTAAATAATATTTGCAGTGTGTTGACATTTCATCATTTGTATAAATTTCTTAAGTCACATTTTGCATTTATTTTCAGATCTACATGTACAGAAAAAAGTTAGTGCCATGAATTTATATTCGTATCAATTGATGGTTCATCCACAAGAACAAAATTATATCTTGAGATGTGGTAAACTATATCATAAGTACATCGTTGATATCTATGCCAAAATAGAAACAGAACGTCTTAATTTTATTCGCTTCAACCAAGCAAAATTAAGATCTGAACAATATATTCATTTGCAAGATGCGATAGCGAATGATGCTAATATTAATGACATCGGACGTTTAACTATATTGCCATCTTCGTATATTGGTAGCCCACGGAATATGAACGAATATGCACAAGACGTAATGTGTTGTGTACGAAAATACGGTCGACTAGATCTGTTCATTACATTTACATGTAATCCGCAGTGGGATGACATCAAAAACAATTGATTTGCAGGACAGTCGACAACCGATCGTCATGACATTACTGCGTGTGTTTTTCGGCAAAAATGTAAAGCACTTATGGATTTAATTGTGAAATTATATGTATTTGGGGAGGTTCGTTGCCATATGTACTGTATCGAATGGCAGAAAAGGGGATTGCCGCACGCACATATACTAATTTGGCTGGTACATAAAATAACTACGGATCGAATCGATAACCTTATATCAGCTGAAATTCCTGATCACACTGCTGATCCTGAGTTATTACAAGTTTTCGTGAAAAACATGATACATGGACCGTGCGGTGAACTAAATGTGAATTCACCATGTATGATTGATGAGAAGTATTCGAAACTATACCCAAGGCAATTTACTTCAGACACAATAACGGACAATGACGGATATCCGTTGTATCGACGTAGATCACCTAATGATAATGGCAAAACGGCAACCATTAGAATGCATAACCAGGAAGTTGAAGTTGATAATCGTTAGGTGGTTCCGTATTGTCCATTATTATCGAAAATATTTAATGCTTATATAAATGTGGAATATTTTAATTCTGTCAAATCCATTAAATATATTTGCAAGTATGTAAATAAAGGAAGCGATATGGCAATTTTCGGTGTTGCTGGTGATAATATAAATGATGAAATACTCAGTATCAAATGTGGCGCTATATTAGTAGCAATGAAGCTGTTTGGAGGATTATGTCGTTTCCAATGCACGAAAGACATCCTGCGGTAGTTCATTTGGCTGTACATTTTGAGAATGGCCAACCTGTTTATTTTAATGTAGCAAATGTATTGGAAAGAGCAGCACAACCACCAGCAACTACGTTAACAGCTTTTTTCAAATTATGCGAAACTGATACATTTGCGATAACTTTGTTATATTCTGAAGTGCCTCAGTATTACACATGGAATGTGTCTTCGAAAAAATTTCAAAGACGTAAACAAGGAACAGAAGTTCATGGGCATCCTGGCATTTTCCAAACAGATGCAATTGGGAGAATATATACAGTACATCCAAATAATATTCAGTGTTTTTATTTGAGATTGTTATTAGTTAACGTGAATGGCCCAAAATCATTTCAAGAATTGAGAACAGTCAACGGTCATTTGTATCAAACATACCGTGAAGCATGCCAAATTTTGCATTTGTTGGAGGATGATGCACATTGGGATTCAACACTTCACGATGCATCTATTTCAGCTCATCCTCAACAAATACGAATGCTATTTGCCATTATATTATCAACATGTATGCCATCAAATCCACTTTAATTATGGAACAAATATAAACATTATATTGCAGAAGATATTTTAATTCATATGCGTCATCATGCAAGAAATTCTGATTTGTTAATAACTTTGGAAATGTACAACGAAGCTTAGATAATAATTGAAGATATGTGTCTAGCGATTGCAAAAAAAACATTTGTACAATTGGGTATGATCGCACCAAATCGTGAGATGCATGATTTGTTTGATCGTGAATTGCAACGTGAGCAGGAATTCAATTCTAATGATTTGCGTTTATTTGTACAATCGAATATAACCAAAATCAATATTCAGCAAAAACATGTATATGACACAATCATGCAAGCCATTTCCAATAATGCAGGTGGATTATATTTCTGGGATGTACCTGGTGGTACAGGCAAAACGTTCGTTACATCAACAGCTTTTTGGTGGTGCTTTGATATTACTGTCAGAGGATTTTCGACAAATATTGCCTGTCATTCCTCGATCAACTCCTGCTGATGAAATAAATGCCTGTTTAAAGTCATCAGTTCTATGAAGATATGTACAAAAATTGACACTGAACATTAATATGCGTATTCACCTACAAACTGATCCAGCTGCCCATGAGTTTTCAAAACAATTGTTAGAAATTGGTGATGACAAATCGACAGAACCAACGGATTGATCACTGTACCGAACAATTTTTCTACAATTACGAAATCGATAGATGAATTCTTCAGAATTACAGAAATCAAGATTGGTTGAGAGAACGCGCCATTTTAGCACCGAAGAACATTCATATCAATGCCATTAATTTTCAAATTCAAGCAAAACTCCCAGGTGTAGTCACGACATATAAATCAATTGACAGTGCTATGAATCAAGATGAGGAATTGAATTATCCAACTGAATTTTTAAATTCATTAGAACCGGCTGGTATGCCACCGCATTGTTTGAAGCTGAAAGTGGGTTCTTTGGTTATATTATTGCGAAATATTAATCCACAAAAACTGTGTAATGGTACCAGATTGGCAGTGGAAAATTTATTGCCAAATTTGATTGAAGCTACGATCTTAACTGGTAAATTAAAAGGAGAAGTTTGTTTAATACCGCGTATCCCTATGATTCCAACTGATATGCCATTTGAATTCAAACGATTACAATATACTGTGCGTTTATCATTTCCGATGTCCATCAACAAAGCCTAACGGCAAACACTTAACGTTTGTGGTGTGAATTTGGATGAATCATGTTTTTCACATGGCCAACCTTATGTTGCCTGTTCCAGAGTCGGAACCCCCAACCGTTTGTTTATTCATGCTCAAAATGGAAAAACGAAAAATATTGTTTATCCAAATCTTTTGGATTAAGTTTTAAAATAGCTAGCAAATAATAAAATATATTTTTTTTTTGTAATAAATGAGTTTGATTTAATATTTCACTTTACAGTGTAACGAATATTAGCAACACTTAGGGGTACTGTCATCTCTAAGCCGATGCTAAGCAGTGACGTGAATGCACATCAATAATTCAATCATTATGTCTACACATATGTACGTACACGCAGCGGAGAAGCAACGCACAAACACATGCAGATATCTTATCTGAGATATGCAATTATAATTGTGGAAGTGTCGCTCACAAACACACGCGCATACGAGAGCTATACACGTACATCTGTAGTTATAATTATAACAGCTAACCAACTAGTAGATTCTAGAACAGAAGCGCCTAGAAGATGCAACGAGGAAATCACCGAGTATAAAAGCACCAACAGTAGAGGCGCGAGAATCAGTTTTGATTAAGCACGCTATCTGTCGAGCAATAGAAGTGTTATTTTGAAAGTAGTCTAATAAAGGCCATTTTGCATAATTGAAAAGTGGAGTTATTTATTAAACAGTTTAGTGATTCGAACCTTAGTAGAAGATTTGGAAGAAGCGGAATTTCAGTAAATTCGTTACAATACGTAGCCGTACCGGGCCGCTAGTTAATATAATAATTTCCAATTTAATGCTATAATTCAATTTACAAAATAAAATTCTATTGATATAAAGCTTTTTTCGCTAAGATATAGTTTATTATTTTCGTCTACGACTCTTTTAAAAATATTTTATATGAAAGTGGGCATGGTCCTTAACCGATGTCGTTAATTTTTCTTCAAAGCATTCCTTATAGTAAAGCCAACCTCTCTACCGAATTTTGATACGATAGGCTTGACGATTTTTGATGTATGATTAATAATATTTGTTAAATTGATTTTATCACAAGCGGTGCCACGCCAATTTTAAAATTTCCGCACGTCAAATTTCAACATTCTAAGTGTATTATTTACTAAATAATCAGGTTTTTTGTGTTTTCCAAAATGTTATATATATAAAAAGTGGGCGTGGTTATCATCCGATTTCGCTCATTTACAATACCAATCTATTCTTGGTCCAGATAATCTCGTGTATCAAATTTGGTGAAGATATCTCAATATTTACTTAAGTTATCGTGTTAACGGACAGACGGACGGACGGACGGACATGGCTCAATCAAATTTTTTTTCGACACTGATGATTCCTTTATACCTGGTATATCGTAATAATTTTATGTTGTATTTTCTTCGTGCGTACTAGCCCGCGGGTATTGGCTAGTTTTACGAATATGTGAACGATAAACAGACGTGTAAATCCATAACAAATTAACGTTTCATTAATAATTAAGGCAAGATCTTGATTATGTCAGTCTACTTAAGTTGTAAGTATTGTTGCTCAAAATTTAGTGCACTGCTCCTAACTCTGGTTTTGTAGCAGTGTGCGACGGAAAATTACCAGTGACAACAGATGAAATTAGCTAAGTGAACCCTTTGTTCTTTTCATTAAAAATACTTTCATTGTACACATGTCAACTTAATAACACGCTTTACAAATACATGTGGGCAAGTCCCTGGTAGCGGAAGCGATATCCGCAAGCATTTCAACCTGCATAAAAGAGAACATAAACAGCGAACTGAGTGGATATTAGAATATTTGAAGCAACAATTGAGTACCTCAAAAATGTAAAAAAATATATATGACCATATATGATGAGGTTCGGACGCGATAAGATTTATAAGTAATATTTTAATACGTGCGAAAGTACGCAAAAATTAAAGAAGCTAAGGGGAGATTTTGCATTCCTTAAATGAGAAACAAAAGGTGAAATAAAGACCCAATGCCCCTATGTTTTCGAAATCTCAAATTTCTTTTCAAAACGCTGGATATAAGCTTTTAAGTATGGTTATGAACGCAACATTTTTTTTTTTTTTCAAAAATTACACTAAATGACACTGAAAATATATTCTTTCCGAGACATCAAGTTTTAAGTCTAGTACAGTGAACAAATACTGCAAACCTGGAGTTTCGAATATGCCCTCAAAATCCGGGCTTGGAGCCCAAAACTCCCTTTTCATAAGCGGAGGCGTAAAGCTTTCCCCCTGTTTATTCTTCTATAAATTTTTAGGTCATTATATGTTGGTTTTATAGAAGAAATAGAACAAAAACACAAAATAAATCAAAACTCTAAATGGGCCGTATATAATTTTCCGTTTAAAAACTCAGGAATATAAAAATCCCATGAGATTTGGATCTAATATCCCCATTTAACCATTTCTAGTCGATAAATCTATAATATAAAAATAAGTCGGGTTTTCCTTCCTGACGCTATAACTCCAGAACGCAAGAACCGATATCCACGGTTGTGCATTCGTTGGAAAGGTCTCGGGCTCCGTGAGGTTCATAGCAAAGAAAATTTAGGATCGACGCACACGGTCTCTATATATAGGCCAAAACGTGGACCCGGGTACCCCTAGAATGTGTTTATAAAATATGGATATCAAATGAAAGCTGTTGATGAGGACTTTAGTAGAGGGTAATTTTCATACCCCTGGGTGACAAGGGTCCCGAGATATAGTCCAAAACGTGGACCCGGGTACCCCTAAAATGTGTTTATAGAATATGGATATCAAATGAAAGCTGTTGATGAGTGCTTTAGTAGAGGGTAATTTTCATACCCCTGGGTGACTAGGTTCTCGAGATATAGGCCAAAACGTGGACCCGGGTACCCCTGGAATGTGTTTATAGAATATGGATAACAAATAAAAGCTGTTTATGAGTGCTTTAGTAGCGGGTAATTTTCATACCCCTGGGTGACTGGGTCTCAAGATATAGGCCAAAACGTGGACCCGGGTATCCCTAGAATGTATTTATAGGATATGGATATCAAATGAAAGCTGTTGATTATTGCTTTAGTAGAGGGTAATTGTCATACCCCTGGGTGATTAGGGTATCGAGATATAGGCCAAAACGTGGGCCCGTGAACGCCTTGATAGTGTTTTTACATTATGGGTATCAAATTGAAGCTGTTAATGAGTGCTTTAGTACAGGGTAGTTTTCATACCTATTGGTGACTAGGCTCTTGAGATATAGGCCAAAACGTGGACCCGGATACACCTAGAATGTGTTTTTACATTATGGGTATCAAATTGAAGCTGTTGCTGTATGCTTTAGTACAGAGCAAGTTTTACACCGCTGGGTGGCTAGGGTCTCGAGATATAGGCCAAAACATGGACCCGTCTACCCCTAGAATGTGTGTGTATTATGGATATCAAATGAAAGCTGTTGCTGAGAGCTTTAAAGTCATTTTCATTGTGATATTCGATTTAGTCGCATCAACCTGGCAAAACTGATAAATATGAATGCGAAGCCGAAATAAAGACATGAATTAATAATATTAATAATATATTAATATTTACTATGCTTTTCTCCGGGAAGTAGGGCAGAGACGGACTAGGACTGCGACTGGGATTAGGACTAGGACTGGTACTGAGACTACGACTGAGACTCGGAGTGGGACTGGGACTGAGACTCGGAATGAAGGAGAAGGAGACTGAGAAAGAGATAGAATGAGGCGAAGATGGAGTGGGACTGGGACTGAGACTCGGAATGTAGGAGAAGGAGACTGAGAAAGAGACAGAATGAGACGAAGATGGAGATAGATGAAGTGAAAAATACGGAGGAAGGAGTGAATACAAAGATTAGGAAAAAGTGTAGAGGGGCGAGGGCAGAGTTAGATGGAAAAAGCTTATTAAAATGTATGCAGATAGACCAAATTTAGGGCAGAACAACGTCTGCCAGATCTGCTAGTATATATAAAGTTTTTTCAAGCAAATAAGATTCACTACAAAAATTTAAGCTACTTTGTATTGCTTTCTGTTGTGTCTTCATATGAAGTTGTTGAATATACCAATAAAACCTACATTATTCTTTAAAATTCATATCTTTTAGATTATCATCGATGTTCCCTCTGGCGTCCCACAAGGCAGCCACCTTGGTCCAATTCTGTTCTTGCTATTTATTAATGATATCTGTACCACTATAAAATATTCCAAAATCTTAATGTATGCTGATGATGTAAAACTTTTTAGGTCATATGCGTCTATCGAAGAACGTCCCTTGCTTCAAGCGGATTTAAACTACCTAGTTACTTGGTGCAACATAAATTCAATGCCGCTGAACCTCAATAAATGCAAATTCATGTGCCTGTCTCGAAGATCTTTGCCAGCAGCCTCTTACGTAATTAATAATTTTTGTCTTCTATCAGTAAACTATTTTGAGGACTTGGGAGTCACGATAGATGCTAAACTTAGTTTCAACCTCCATATTAATGCTACTGTCAATAAGGCTAGAGGTGTTCTTTCATACGTGAAACGATGGTCCAAAGAATTTAGTGACCCTTATGTAACTAAAGCCCTTTTCATCACCTTAGTTGGACCGATACTAGAATACGGATCAATAGTCTGGAATCCACAATATCGAGTTCATGCAGATAGACTTGAATCAATACAAAAGCAATTTCTACTTTTCTCTTTAAGGAATTTTCAGTGGGACTCTGCGTATAATCTTCCACCTTATACTAGTCGGTTAAAGCTTATCAATCTTCCAACTCTTGCAAGTCGTAGAGAAATGCTAGGCGTTATATTTATGGCTAAACTCCTGAATGGACTGATTTCTAGTCCAATTCTTTTGAACGAAGTAAATTTCAACGTCCCATCACGGATGGCAAGATATTACAAACCTCTTCTTTTGAGGCAGTGTAGAACTAATTTCGAATTAAATGAACCTTTTCGGTGTTTGTGTCATGATTTTAACACTCATTCTAATTCTTTTGATATAACGGATTCACTTTTTACCATAAAGAAAACTGTCTTATCCTATCTTAACTCTTAACAAAAAAAAAAAAAAAAAAATTAAATAAATTAAAAATGTTCACTTATTTAACAATCTAATTTAATCTAATCTAATCTAATCTAATCTAATATCTAATCTAATATCTAATATATATTATAAATGGGAAAGTTTGGATGTTAAGATGTTTGGATGTTTGGATGTTTAGATGTTTGGATGTTTGGATGTTTGGATGTTTGGATGTTTGGATGTTTGGATGTTTGGATGTTTGGATGTTTGTCCAGACGTTTGTCTTTGTGACTCAATAACGCAAGAACGGCTGGACCGATTTGGATGAAATTTTGCACACATATAGCCAATAGTCTAGAAGGATCTACTAGCTATATATTTTTCAAAAGGGGCGTGGTCCCCGCCCCCTAGGAACAGTTATAATGTAATTATTATATTTTTTCGTCTTTGCGACTGAATCACGCCAGAATGGCTACACGGATTTTGAT
Source organism: Eurosta solidaginis (assembly GCF_040869045.1). Taxonomy (NCBI): domain Eukaryota; kingdom Metazoa; phylum Arthropoda; class Insecta; order Diptera; family Tephritidae; genus Eurosta; species Eurosta solidaginis. The sequence goes on along the minus strand of NW_027137358.1, from coordinate 21,543 downwards.
GAAATTTGGGACACAGACAGTAGTCTACTAGCGAAATTTTTTTCGAACATGGAAAAAGGGGTTGGGGTCCCACGACCCTTCGAGAAATTATTTTTCATAATTTTTACACATTATAACTTTACGTATACTGGCCTTCACCAATATCACAGACTCAAGGGGTCAAATAAGTCGAGGGCTTACAAAGTAAGCAGTGACACCCTCCGCCCGCCCCCCTTTATCTCCCCCTCTGGTGTAAAATCCATAAATTGTTATAACTCAATCTAAATTTTCTCCTAAATCAATAGTTTTTGGTATCTGGTACATACAGAACGAGATCTAGACAATTTTGGAGGAACGATCAGTGGTCCTCTCCTCTACTCCCGCCATCCGCCCTCCATCAATTGTTTTTATTAGCACGCTTTTATTAGCTTTACCTGTATGTTTCTATCTAACTTTTTATTCGCTCCAATGCGCCTGCTGCCTTATTAACATGGTTTTATAATTAGCTTCACCTTATTTGTAATCCCGTAAGGGTCACATCGAGACCCTTCCGGGATCATTTCTGGATGGTTTTCGGGATCGGTCCGGGATTACGCCGGGGTAATTTCGGAACTTTTTCGGGACTATTTCGGGATCATTTTGGGACCCTTCCGGGATCATTTCTGTATAGTTTACGGGATCCGTCCGGGATCCCGTCGGGGTTATTTTGGAACATTTTCGGGACTATTCCGGAATCATTTCGGGACTATTTCGCGATCATTTGGGGACCCTTCCGGCATAATTTCTTGATGGTTTGCCGGATCCACCAGGGTCATTTCGGGACCATTTTGGGATCATTTGGGGACCCTTCCGAGATCATTTCTGGATCCGTCCGGGATGCCGTAGGAGCGATTTCGGGATTTTTTTTTACTTTTCCGGGATAGTTTTTGGACCCTTCCGGGATCATTTCTGGATCTGTGCGGGATCCCATCTGGGTCATTTCCGGACTATTTCGGGATCATTTTGGGATCCTTCCGGAATCATTTCTGTATGGTTTTCGCGATCCGTCGTTGATTCCCTCGGAGCCATTTCGGAACCTTTTCTGGAGTATGTCGGGGTCATTTGGGGACTTTTTCGGGATCATTTGGGCTCTTCCGGCATCATTTCTGGATGGTTTTCGGGATCTGTGCGGGATCTCGTCGGGTCATTTGGGGACTTTTTCGGGATCATTTGGGGGCTCTTCCGGCATCATTTCTGGATGGTTTTCGGGATCCGTCCGGGATATCGTCGGGTCATTTGGGGATTTTTCGGGCTCATTTGGGGGCTCTTCCGGCATCATTTCTTGATGGTTTTCGGGATCCGTCCGGGATCCCATCAGGGTAATTTCGGGACTATTAGGGGATCATTTGTGGACCTTTCCGGCATCATTTCTGGATAATTTTCGGTATCCGTCCGGGATGCCGACGAGGTCATTTCGGGATTATTTCGGGATCATTTGGGATACCTACCGGCATCATTTCTGGATGGTTTTTGGGATTCGTCCGGGATCCCGTCGGGGTCATTTCGGGACTTTTTCTCGACTAATACGGGATCATTTGCGGACCCTTTCGGCATAATTTCTGGATAGTTGTCGGGATCCGTTCGGGATCCCGTCACGGTCATTTCGGAACTATTAGGGGATCATTTGAGGACCTTTCCGGCATCATTTCTGGATAGTTTTTGGAATCCTTTCGGGATCCCGTCAGGGTCATTTCGGGACTTTTTCGGGATCATTTAAGGATGGTTTTCAGGATTCGTCCGGGAACCCGTCAGGGTAATTTCTGGACTTTTCCGAGACTATTTCGGGATCATTTTGGGACCTTCCCAAGATCATTTCTGGATGGATTTCGGGATTTGTCCGGGATGCCCTCAGGGTCATTTTGGGACTATTAGGTGAGCATTTGAGGACCGTTCCGGCATCACTTCTGGATGGTTTTCGGTATCCGTTCAGATTCCCGTCGGAATAATTGCGGGACTTTTTCGGGATCATTGGGGTCCCTTCCAAAATCATTTCTGGATGGTTTTTGGGATTCGTCCGGCATCCCGTCGGGGTCATTTCGGGACTTTTTCTCGACTAATACGGGATCATTTGCGGGCCCTTTCGGTATCATTTCTGGATAGTTGTCGGGATCCGTTCGGGATCCCGTCAGGGTCTTTTCGGAACTATTGGGAGATCATTTGAGGACCTTTCCGGCATCATTTCTGGTTAGTTTTCGGGATCCTTTCCGGGTCCCATCAGGGTCATTTCGGGACTTTTTCGGGATCATTTAAGATTGGTTTTCAGGATTCGTCCCGTATCCGTCAGGGTAATTTCTGGACTTTTCCCAGACTATTTCGGGATAATTTTGGGACCCTCCCAAGATCATTTCTGGATGGATTTCCGGATCTGTCCGGGATGCCGTCAGGGTCATTTTGGGACTATTAGGTGATCATTTGAGGACCTTTTCGGCATCACTTCTGGATGGTTTTCGGTATCCGCTCAGGATCCCGTCGGAATTATTGCGGGACTTTTTCGGGATCATTTGGTGTCCCATCCGGCAACATTTCTGGCTGGTTTTTGGGATTCGTCCGGCATCCCGTCGGGTTCATTTCGGGACTTTTTCTCGACTAATACGGGATCATTTGCGGGCCCTTTCGGCATCATTTCTAGATAGTTGTCGGGATCCGTTCGGGATCCCGTCAGGGTCTTTTCGGAACTATTAGGTGATCATTTGAGGACATTTCCGGCATCATTTCTGGATAGTTTTCGGGATCCTTTCGGGGTCTAGTCAGGGTCATTTCGGGACTTTTTCGGGATCATTTAGAGATGGCTTTCAGGATTCGTCCGGGAACCCGTCAGGGTAATTTCTGAACTTTTCCGAAACTATTTCGGGATAATTTTGGGACCTTCCCAAGATCATTTCTGGATGGATTTTGGGATCAGTCCGGGATGCCGTCAGGGTCATTTTGGTATTAGGTGATCATTTGAGGACCTTTCCGGCATCACTTCTGGATGGTTATCGGTATCCGATCAGAATCCCCTCGGAATCATTGCGGGACTTTTTCGGGATCATTTGGGGTCCCTCCCAAGATCATTTCTGGATGGATTTCGGGATCTGTCCGGAACCCGTCAGGGTCATTTAGGGGTGCGTTCGAGATCCCGTCAGGGTCATTTCGGGACTTCTTCGGGAATATATCGGGATCATTTCTGGATGGTTTATGGGATCCGTCCATGACCCCTTAAGGGTCATTTCGGGACTATTAGGTGATCATTTGAGGACCTTTCCGGCGTCACTTCTGGATGATTTTCGGTATCCGTTAGGGATCCCGTCGGAATCAATGCGGGACTTTTACGGAATCATTTGGGATTCCTTCCGGCATCAAATCTGTATGGTTTTCGGGATTTGTCCAGGATCCCGTCGGGGTTATTTCGGGACCTTTTCGGGGCTAATACGGGATCATTTGGGGATCCTCTAGGGGTCGTTTCGTGACTTTTTCTGTATTATTTCGGGATCATTTTGGGACCCTTTCGGCATAATTTCTTGATGGTTTGCCGGATCCATCAGGGTCATTTCGGGACCATTTTGGGATCATTTGGGGACCCTTCCGAGATCATTTCTGGATCCGTCCGGGATGCCGTAGGAGCCATTTCGGGATTTTTTGTTACTTTTCCGGGATAGTTTTTGCACCCTTCCGGGATCATTTCTGGATCTGTGCGGGATCCCATCTGGGTCAATTCCGGACTATTTCGGGATCATTTTGGAATCCTTCCGGAATCATTTCTGTATGGTTTTCGCGATCCATCGTGGATCCCCTCGGAGCCATTTCGGAACTTTTTCTGGAGTTAGTCGGGATAATTTAGGGACCCTTCCTGGATATTTTCTGGATGATTTCTGAGATCCGTCCGGGAGCCCGTCAGGGTAATTTCGGAACTTTTTCGGGACTATTTCGGGATCAATTTGGTACCCTTCAGGCATCATTTCTGTGTGGCTATCTGGATAAGTCTAGAATCGTGTCGTTGTCATTTCGGGTTTTTTTGGGACTACTTCGGGAACTTTTGGAAACACTTCCGGGGCGTTTCTGGATGGTTTGCGGGATCCGTCCGCGATAGCGTCGGGGTCATTTCGTGGCTTTTTCTGGATAATTTCGTTATCATTTTGGGATCCTATCAGGTTATCAGCTCATAAAGTTCTTTTTTTTACTCAATTACAAAAATAAAATGCATTAGACAGAAAAAAAATTTTAAAGAGATAACTTTATAAGCAGGCTAACGTGAATAGCCCACATATTTCATTTTCTCCTTGCGGACGGGGCCGCGGGTAAAGGCTAGTATCTAATCTAATATATATTATAAATGGGAAAGTTTGGATGTTAAGATGTTTGGATGTTTGGATGTTTAGATGTTTGGATGTTTGGATGTTTGGATGTTTGGATGTTTGGATGTTTGGATGTTTGTCCAGACGTTTGTCTTTGTGACTCAATAACGCAAGAACGGCTGGACCGATTTGGATGAAATTTTGCACACATATAGCCAATAGTCTAGAAGGATCTACTAGCTTTATATTTTTCAAAAGGGACGTGGTCGCCGCCCCCTAGGAACAGTTATAATTTAATTATTATATTTTTTCGTCTTTGCGACTGAATCACGCCAGAATGGCTACACGGATTTTGATGAAATTTGGGACAGGGATAATAGGCTACTGGCGAAATTTTTTTCGAACATGGAAAGGGGGAAGGGGGTCCCACGACCCCTTCGAATAATTACTTTTTAACAATTTTTACACATTATAACTTTACGTATACTGACCTTCACCAATATTACAAACTCAATGGGTGAAATAAGTCGAGGGCTTACAAAGTGAGCAGTGATACACCCCCCCCCCCCCCCCTTTCCCCTCTCGTGCAAAATCTATAAATTGTTATAACTCAATATAAATTTTGTCCTAAAATCAATAATTTTTGGTATCTGGCTCATACAGATCGAGATCTAAACAATTTTGGAAAAACGATCAGTGGTACTCTCCTCCTCCCGCCATCCGCCCTCCTTCAATTGCTTTTATTAGCACGCTTTTATTAGCTTTACCTGTATGTTTCTTTGTAACTCTTCATTCGCTCCAACGCGCCTGTTGCCTTATTAACATGGTTTTATAATTATCTTCACCCTATTTGTAATCCCGTTTGGGTCATCTCGTGACCCTTCAGGGATCATTTCTGGATGGTTTTCGGGATCCGTCCGCGATCCCGCCGGGGTCATTTCTGGACTTTTTCGGAACTATTCCGGGATTATTTTGGGACCCTTCAAGGATCATTTGTGTATAGCTTTCGGGATCCGTCCGGGATTCCGTCGGGATTATTTTGGGACATTTTCGGGACTATTCCGGGATCATTTCGGGACTATTTCGCGATCATTTGGGGACCCTCCGGCATCATTTCTGGACGGTTTTCGGGATCCGTCCGGGATCCCGTCGGGGTCATTTCGGAACTTTTTCTCGACTAAGACGGGATCATTTGGGGAGCCTTTCGGCATCATTTCTGGATGGTTTTCGGGATCCGTCCGGGTCCCGTCGGGGTCATTTCTGGACTTTTTCTCGACTGATACGGGATCATTTGAGGACCCTTTCGGCATCATTTCAGGATGGTTTTCGGGTTCCGTCCGGATCCCGTCAAGCTCATTTCGGGGCCCTTTCTCGACTAATACGGGATCATTTGGGGACCCTTTCGGCATGATTTCTAAATGGTTTTCGGGATCCGTCCGGGATCCCGTCGGGGTCATTTCGGGACTTTTTCTCGACTAATACGGGATCATTTGGGGACCTTTTCGGCATCATTTCTGTGTGGTTTTCGGGATCCGTTCGGGATCCCTTCAGGGTCATTTTGGGACTTTTTCTCGACTAATACGGGTTCCTTTGAGGTACCTTGCGGCATCATTTCTAGATGGTTTTCGGGATCCATCAGGGATCCCGTCGGGGTCACTTCTGGACTTTTTCTCGACTAATACGGGATCATTTGGGGTAGCTTCCGGCATCATTGCTAGATGGTTTTAGGGATCCGTCCGGGATCCCGTCTTGGTCATTTCGGGACTTTTTCTCGACTTATACGGGATCATTTGGGGACCCTTTCGGTATCATTTCTCGATGGTTTTCGGGATCCGTCCGGAACCCGTCGGGGTCATTTCGGGACTTTTTCTCGACTAATACGGGATCATTTGGGGACGCTTTCGGCATCATTTCTGGATAGTTTTCGGGATCCGTCCGGGATCCTGTCGGGGTCATTTCGGGACTATTTCGGGATCATTTGGGGTACCTTCCGGCATCATTTCTAGATGGTTTTCGGGATCCGTCCGGGATCCCGTCGGGGTCATTTCGGGACTTTTTCTCGACTAATACGGGATCATTTGCGGACGCTTTCGGCATCATTTCTGGATGGTTTTCGGGATCCGTCCGGGATCCCGTCTTGGTCATTTCGGGACTTTTTCTCGACTTATACGGGATCATTTGGGGACCTTTTCGGCATCATTTCTGTATGGTTTTCGGGATGCGTTCGGGATCCCTTCAGGGTAATTTTGGGACTTTTTCTCGACTAATACGGGTTCATTTGAGGTACCTTCCGGCATCATTGCTAGATGGTTTTCGGGATCCGTCCAGGATCCAATCAGGGTCATTTCGGGACTATTTTGGGATCATTTGGGTTACCTTCCGGCACCATTTCTATATGATTTTGAGGATCCGTCCGGGATCCCGTCGGGGTTATTTCGGGACTTTTTCTCGACTAATACGGGATCATTTGGCGACCCTTTCGGCATCATATCTGGATGCTTTTCGGGATCCGTCCGGGAACCCGTTGGGGTCATTTCGGGACTTTTTCTCGACTAATACGGGATCATTTGGGGACGCTTTCGGCATCATTTCTGGATGGTTTTCGGGATCCATCCGGGATCCCGTCTTGGTCATTTCGGGACTTTTTCTCGACTTACACGGGATCATTTGGGGACCCTTTCGGTATCATATCTGGATGCTTTTCGGGATCCGTCCGGGAACCAGTCGGGTTCATTTCGGGACTTTTTCTCGACTAATACGGGATCATTTGGGGACGCTTTCGGCATCATTTCTGTATGGGTTTCGGGATCCGTCCGGGATCCCGTCGGGGTCATTTCGGGACTATTTCGGGATCATTTGGGGTACCTTCCGGCATCATTTCTAGATGGTTTTCGGGATCCGTCCGGAATCCCGTCAGGTTCATTACGGAACTATTTCGGGATCCTTTGGGGTACCTTCCGGCATCATTTCTATATGGTTTTGAGGATCCGTCCGGGATTCCGACGGGGTCATTTCGGGAATTTTTCTCGACGAATACGGGATCATTTGGGACGCTTTCGGCATCAGTTCTGGATGGTTTTCGGGATCCGTCCGGTATCCCGTCGGGGTCATTTCGGGACTATTTCGGGATCATTTGGGGTACCTTCCGGCATCATTTCTAGATGGTTTTAGGGATCCGTCCGGGATCCCGTCAGGGTCATTTCGGGACTATTTCGGGATACCTTCCGGCATCATTTCTGGATAGTTTTCGGGATCCACCCGGGATCCCGACGGGGTCAATTCAGGACTTTTTCTTGACTAATACGGGATGATTTGGGGACCTTTTCGGCATTATTTCTGGATGCTTTTTGGGATCCGTCAGGAATCCCGTCGGGGTCATTTCGGGACTTTTTCGGGACTAATACGGGATAATTAGGGGAGCCTTTCGGCATCATTTCTGGATGGTTTTCGGGATCCGTACGGGATCCTGCCAGGGTCATTTCGGGACTATTTCGGGATCATTTGGGGTACCTTCCGGCATCATTTCTATATGATTTTGAGGATCCGTCCGGCATCCCGTCGGGGTTATTTCGGGACTTTTTATCGACTGGTATCGGATCATTAGGGGACCCTTTCGGCATAATTTCTGGATGGTTTTCGGGATCCGTCCGGGATCCCTTCCGGGTTATTTCGGAACTTTTTTGGGACTATTTGGGGATCATTTGGGGTATTTTCCGGCATCATTTCTGTATGGTATTCGGGATCATTTGGGGTCCCTTCCGGCATAATTTCTGGATGGTTTTCGGTCATTTCGGGACTATTAGGGGATCTTTTGAGGACATTCCGGCATCATTTCTGGATAGTTTTTGGGATCCGTGAGGGATCCCGTCGGGGTAATTTCTGGACTTTTCAGATATTGTTTCGGGATTATTTTGGGTTTGCAAGATCATTTCTGGATGGATTTCGAGATCTGTCCGGGATCCCGTCAGGGTCATTTAGGAGTCCGTTCGAGATCCCGTCAGGGTCATTTCGGGATTATTAGGGGATCATTTGAGGACCTTTCCGGCATCATTTCTGGATAGTTTTCGGAATCCGTCTGGGATCTCATCGGGGTTATTTCAGGACTTTTTCGGGACTAATACGGGATCATTTTGGGACCCTTCCGGAATCATTTCTGTATGGTTTTCGCGATTCGTCGTGGATCCCCTAAGGACCCTTCCTGGATATTTTCTGGATGGTTTTTGAGAACCGTCCGGGAGCCCGTCAGGGTCATTTCGGAACTTTTTCGGGACAATTTCGGGATCATTTTGGTACCCTTCAGGCATCATTTCTTTGTGGTTCTCTGGTTAAGTCTAGAATCGTGTCGTTGTCATTTCGGGTTTTTTGGGACTATTCCGGGAACTTTTGGAGACCCTTCCGTGGCATTTCTAAATGGTTTTCGGGATCTGTCCGCGATAGCGTCGGGGTCATTTCATGGATTTTTCTGGATAATTTCGGGATCATTTGGGGATCCTGTCAGGTTATCAGCTCATTTAGTTCTTTTTTTACTCAATTACAAAAATAAAATGTATTGGACAGAAACATCTTTTTAAACAGATAACTTGATAAGCAGGCTAACGTGAATATCCCATATATTTAATTTTCTCCTTGCGGACGGGGCCGCGGGTAAAGGCTAGTATATTATAAATGGGAAAGTTTGGATGTTTGGATGTTTGTCCAGACGTTTGTCTTTGTGACTCAATAACGCAAGAACGGCTGGACCGATTTGGATGAAATTTTGCACACATATAGCCAATAGTCTAGAAGGATCTACTAGCTATATATTTTTCAAAAGGGGCGTGGTCCCCGCCCCCTAGGAACAGTTATAATTTAATTATTATATTTTTTCGTCTTTGCGACTGAATCACGCCAGAATGGCTACACGGATTTTGATGAAATTTGGGACACAGACAGTAGTCTACTAGCGAAATTTTTTTCGAACATGGAAAGAGGGGTGGGGGTCCCACGACCCTTCGAGAAATTATTTTTCATAATTTTTACACATTATAACTTTACGTATACTGGCCTTCACCAATATCACAGACTCAAGGGGTCAAATAAGTCGAGGGCTTACAAAGTAAGCAGTGACACCCTCCGCCCGCCCCCCTTTATCTCCCCTCTGGTGTAAAATCCATAAATTGTTATAACTCAATCTAAATTTTCTCATAAATCAATAGTTTTTGGTATCTGGTACATACAGAACGAGATCTAGACAATTTTGGAGGAACGATCAGTGGTCCTCTCCTCTACTCCCGCCATCTGCCCTCCATCAATTGTTTTTATTAGCACGCTTTTATTAGCTTTACCTGTATGTTTCTATCTAACTTTTTATTCGCTCCAATGCGCCTGCTGCCTTATTAACATGGTTTTATAATTAGCTTCACCTTATTTGTAATCCCGTAAGAGTCATATCGAGACCCTTCCGGGATCATTTCTGGATGGTTTTCGGGATCGGTCCGGGATTACGCCGGGGTAATTTCGGGACTTTTTCGGGACTATTTCGGGATCATTTTGGGACCCTTCCGGGATCATTTCTGTATAGTTTACGGGATCCGTCCGGGATCCCGTCGGGGTTACTTTGGAATATTTTCGGGACTATTCCGGAATCATTTCGGGACTATTTCGCGATCATTTGGGGACCCTTCCGGCATCATTTCTGGATGGTTTTCGGGATCCGTGCGGGATCTCGTCGGGGTCATATGGGGACTTCGGGATCATTTGGGGGCTCTTCCGGCATCATTTCTGGATAATTTTCGGTATCCGTCCGGGATGCCGACGAGGTCATTTGGGGACTTTTTCGGGATCATTTGGGATACCTACCGGCATCATTGCTGGATGGTTTTTGGGATTCGTCCGGAATCCCGTCGGGGTCATTTCGGGACTTTTTCTCGACTAATACGGGATCATTTGCGGACCCTTTCGGCATAATTTCTGGATAGTTGTCGGGATCCGTTCGGGATCCCGTCACGGTCATTTCGGAACTATTAGGGGATCATTTGAGGACCTTTCCGGCATCATTTCTGGATAGTTTTTGGTATCCTTTCGGGATCCCGTCAGGGTCATTTCGGGGCTTTTTCGGGATCATTTAAGGATGGCTTTCAGGATTCGTCCGGCAACCCGTCAGGGTAATTTCTGGACTTTTCCGAGACTATTTCGGGATCATTTTGGGACCTTCCCAAGATCATTTCTGGATGGATTTCGGGATTTGTCCGGGATCCCTCAGGGTCATTTTGGGACTATTAGGTGAGCATTTGAGGACCGTTCCGGCATCACTTCTGGATGGTTTTCGGTATCCGTTCAGATTCCCGTCGGAATAATTGCGGGACTTTTCGGGATCATTGGGGTCCCTTCCAAAATCATTTCTGGATGGTTTTTGGGATTCGTCCGGCATCCCGTCGGGGTCATTTCGGGACTTTTTCTCGACTAATACGGGATCATTTGCGGGCCCTTTCGGTATCATTTCTGGATAGTTGTCGGGATCCGTTCGGGATCCCGTCAGGGTCTTTTCTGAACTATTGGGAGATCATTTGAGGACCTTTCCGGCATCATTTCTGGTTAGTCTTCGGGATCCTTTCCGGGTCCCATCAGGGTCATTTCGGGACTTTTTCGGCATCATTTAAGATTGGTTTTCAGGATTCGTCCGGTAACCGTCAGGGTAATTTCTGGACTTTTCCCAGACTATTTCGGGATAATTTTGGGACCCTCCAAAGATCATTTCTGGATGGATTTCGGGATCTGTCCGGGATGCCGTCAGGTTCATTTTGGGACTATTAGGTGATCATTTGAGGACCTTTTCGGCACCACTTCTGGATGGTTTTCGGTATCCGCTCAGGATCCCGTCGGAATTATTGCGGGACTTTTTCGGGATCATTTGGTGTCAGTTCCGGCATCATTTCTGGCTGGTTTTTGGAATTCGTCCGGCATCCCGTCGGGTTCATTTCGGGACTTTTTCTCGACTAATACGGGATCATTTGCGGGCCCTTTCGGCATCATTTCTAGATAGTTGTCGGGATCCGTTCGGGATCCCGTCAGGGTCATTTCAGAACTATTAGGTGATCATTTGAGGACATTTCCGGCATCATTTCTGGATAGTTTTCGGGATCCTTTCGGGGTCCAGTCAGGGTCATTTCTGGACTTTTTCGGGATCATTTAGAGATGGCTTTCAGGATTCGTCCGGGAACCCGTCAGGGTAATTTCTGAACTTTTTCGAGACTATTTCGGGATAATTTTGGGACCTTCCCAAGATCATTTCTGGATGGATTTTGGGATCAGTCCGGGATGCCGTCAGGGTCATTTTGGTATTAGGTGATCATTTGAGGACCTTTCCGGCATCACTTCTGGATGGTTATCGGTATCCGATCTGGATCCCCTCGGAATCATTGCGGGACTTTTTCGGGATCATTTGGGGTCCCTCCCAAGATCATTTCTGGATGGATTTCGGGATCTGTCCGGGATCCCGTCAGGGTCATTTAGGGGTGCGTTCGAGATCCCGTCAACGTCATTTCGGGACTTCTTCGGGAATATATCGGGATCATTTCTGGATGGATTATGGGATCCATCCATGACCCCTTAAGGGTCATTTCGGGACTATTAGGTGATCATTTGAGGACCTTTCCGGCATCACTTCTGGATGATTTTCGGTATCCGTTCGGGATCCCGTCGGAATCAATGCGGGACTTTTACGCAATCATTTGGGATTCCTTCCGGCATCATTTCTGGATGGTTTTCGGGATTTGTTCGGGATCCCGTCGGGGTTATTTCGGGACCTTTTCGGGGCTAATACGGGATCATTTGGGGATCCTCAGGGGTCGTTTCGTGACTTTTTCTGTATTATTTCGGGATCATTTTGGGACCCTTTCGGCATAATTTCTTGATGGTTTGCCGGATCCATCAGGGTCATTTCGGGACCATTTTGGGATCATTTGGGGACCCTTCCGAGATCATTTCTGGATCCGTCCGGGATGCCGTAGGAGCCATTTCGGGATTTTTTGTTACTTTTCCGGGATAGTTTTTGCACCCTTCCAGGATCATTTCTGGATCTGTGCGGGATCCCATCTGGGTCAATTCCGGACTATTTCGGGATCATTTTGGAATCCTTCCGGAATCATTTCTGTATGGCTTTCGCGATCCATCGTGGATCCCCTCGGAGCCATTTCGGAACTTTTTCTGGAGTTAGTCGGGATAATTTAGGGACCCTTCCTTCGGGACTATTTCGGGATCAATTTGGTACCCTTCAGGCATCATTTCTGTGTGGTTATATGGATAAGTCTAGAATCGTGTCGTTGTCATTTCGGGTTTTTTTGGGACTACTTCGGGGACTTTTGGAAACACTTCCGGGGGCGTTTCTGGATGGTTTTCGGGATCCGTCCGCGATAGCGTCGGGGTCATTTCGTGGCTTTTTCTGGATAATTTCGTTATCATTTTGGGATCCTATCAGGTTATCAGCTCATAAAGTTCTTTTTTTTACTCAATTACAAAAATAAAATGCATTAGACAGAAAAAAAATTTTAAACAGATAACTTTATAAGCAGGCTAACGTGAATAGCCCACATATTTCATTTTCTCCTTGCGGACGGGGCCGCGGGTAAAGGCTAGTATATATTATAAATGGGAAAGTTTGGATGTTAAGATGTTTGGATGTTTGCATGTTTAGATGTTTGGATGTTTGGATGTTTGGATGTTTGGATGTTTGGATGTTTGTCCAGACGTTTGTCTTTGTGACTCAATAACGCAAGAACGGCTGGACCGATTTGGATGAAATTTTGCACACATATAGCCAATAGTCTAGAAGGATCTACTAGCTATATATTTTTCAAAAGGGGCGTGGTCCCCGCCCCCTAGGAACAGTTATAATTTTATTATTATATTTTTTCGTCTTTGCGACTGAATCACGCCAGAACGGCTACACGGATTTTGATGAAATTTGGGACACAGACAGTAGTATACTAGCGAAATTTTTTTCGAACATGGAAAGAGGGGTGGGGGTCCCACGACCCTTCGAGAAATTATTTTTCATAATTTTTACACATTATAACTTTACGTATACTGGCCTTCACCAATATCACAGACTCAAGGGGTCAAATAAGTCGAGGGCTTACAAAGTAAGCAGTGACACCCTCCGCCCGCCCCCCTTTATCTCCCCTCTGGTGTAAAATCCATAAATTGTTATAACTCAATCTAAATTTTCTCCTAAATCAATAGTTTTTGGTATCTGGTACATACAGAACGAGATCTAGACAATTTTGGAGGAACGATCAGTGGTCCTCTCCTCTACTCCCGCCATCCGCCCTCCATCAATTGTTTTTATTAGCACGCTTTTATTAGCTTTACCTGTATGTTTCTATCTAACTTTTTATTCGCTCCAATGCGCCTGCTGCCTTATTAACATGGTTTTATAATTAGCTTCACCTTATTTGTAATCCCGTAAGAGTCATATCGAGACCCTTCCGGGATCATTTCTGGATGGTTTTCGGGATCGGTCCGGGATTACGCCGGGGTAATTTCGGGACTTTTTCGGGACTATTTCGGGATCATTTTGGGACCCTTCCGGGATCATTTCTGTATAGTTTACGGGATCCGTCCGGGATCCCGTCGGGGTTATTTTGGAATATTTTCGGGACTATTCCGGAATCATTTCGGGACTATTTCGCGATCATTTGGGGACCCTTCCGGCATCATTTCTGGATGGTTTTCGGGATCCGTGCGGGATCTCGTCGGGGTCATATGGGGACTTTTTCGGGATCATTTGAGGGCTCTTCCGGCATCATTTCTGGATGGTTTTCGGGATCCGTCCAGGATATCGTCGGGGTCATTTGGGGACTTTTTCGGGATCATTTGGGGGCTCTTCCGGCATCATTTCTGGATAATTTTCGGTATCCGTCCGGGATGCCGACGAGGTCATTTGGGGACTTTTTCGGGATCATTTGGGATACCTACCGGCATCATTTCTGGATGGTTTTTGGGATTCGTCCGGAATCCCGTCGGGGTCATTTCGGGACTTTTTCTCGACTAATACGGGATCATTTGCGGACCCTTTCGGCATAATTTCTGGATAGTTGTCGGGATCCGTTCGGGATCCCGTCACGGTCATTTCGGAACTATTAGGGGATCATTTGAGGACCTTTCCGGCATCATTTCTGGATAGTTTTTGGTATCCTTTCGGGATCCCGTCAGGGTCATTTCGGGGCTTTTTCGGGATCATTTAAGGATGGCTTTCAGGATTCGTCCGGGAACCCGTCAGGGTAATTTCTGGACTTTTCCGAGACTATTTCGGGATCATTTTGGGACCTTCCCAAGATCATTTCTGGATGGATTTCGGGATTTGTCCGGGATCCCTCAGGGTCATTTTGGGACTATTAGGTGAGCATTTGAGGACCGTTCCGGCATCACTTCTGGATGGTTTTCGGTGTCCGTTCAGATTCCCGTCGGAATAATTGCGGGACTTTTTCGGGATCATTGGGGTCCCTTCCAAAATCATTTCTGGATGGTTTTTGGGATTCGTCCGGCATCCCGTCGGGGTCATTTCGGGACTTTTTCTCGACTAATACGGGATTATTTGCGGGCCCTTTCGGTATCATTTCTGGATAGTTGTCGGGATCCGTTCGGGATCCCGTCAGGGTCTTTTCGGAACTATTGGGAGATCATTTGAGGACCTTTCCGGCATCATTTCTGGTTAGTCTTCGGGATCCTGGATTGGTAATGGTAACTGGATTGCTTTATTGACACAAAATATAACTTTGGAAAAAACTTTGTAAAATGGGTGTGACACCTACCATATTAAGTAGAAGAAAATGAAAAAGTTCTACAAGGCGAAATCAACAGCCCTTGGAATCTTGGCAGGAATACTGTTAGTGGTATTGCATATATAAATAAATTAGCAGTACCCGACAGATGATTTTCTGGATCACCTGGTACACATTTTGGTCGATATCGCGAGAACGCCTTCACATATACATCTAAGGGCCACTCGCTTTTAAAACCCTCATTAATACCTTTAATTTGATATCCATATCGTACAAACACATTCTAGAGTCACCCCTGGCCCACCCTAATGGCGATATCTCGAAAAGGCGTCCACCTATAGACCTAATGCCCACTCCCTCTTAAAATGCTCAGTAACACCTTTCGTTTGATACCCATATCGTACAAAAATTCTAGAGTCACCCCTGGCCCACCCTAATGGCGATATCTCGAAAAGGCGTCCACCTATAGACCTAATGTCCACTCCCCCTTAAAATGCTCACTAACACCTTTCGTTTGATACCCATATCGTACAAACATTCTAGAGTCACCCCTGGCCCACCCTAATGGTGATATCTCGAAAAGGCGTCCGTAATGCCCACTCTCTCTTAAAATGCTCAGTAACACCTTTCGTTTGATACCCATATCGTACAAACATTCTAGAGTCACCCCTGGCCCACCCTAATGGCGATATCTCGAAAAGGCGTCCACATATAGACCTAATGCCCACTCCCTCTTAAAATGCTCAGTAACACCTTTCGTTTGATACCCATATCGTACAAACATTCTAGAGTCACCCTTGGTCCACCTTTATGGCGATATCTCGAAAAGGCGTCCACCTATAGAACTAAGGATTACTCCCTTCTAAAATACTCATTACCCCCTTTCATTTGATACCCATATCGTACAAACACATTCCAGAGTCACCCTGGCCCACCCTAATGGCGATATCTCGAAAAGGCGTCCACCTATAGACCTAATGCCCACTCCCTCTTAAAATGCTCAGTAACACCTTTCGTTTGATACCCATATCGTACAAACATTCTAGAGTCACCCTTGGTCCACCTTTATGGCGATATCTCGAAAAGGCGTCCACCTATAGAACTAAGGATTACTCCCTTTTAAAATACTCATTACCCCCTTTCATTTGATACCCATATCGTACAAACACATTCTAGAATCACCCTGGCCCACCCTAATGGCGATATCTCGAAAAGGCGTCCACCTATAGACTTATGCCCACTCCCTCTTAAAATGCTCAGTACCACCTTTCGTTTGATACCCATATCGTACAAACACATTCTAAAGTCACCCCTGGCCCACCCTAATGACGATATCTCGAAAAGGCGTCCACCTATAGACCTCATGCCCACTCCCTCTTAAAATGCTCAGTAACACCTTTCGTTTGATACCCATATCGTACAAACATTCTAGAGTCACCCTTGGTCCACCTTTATGGCGCTATCTCGAAAAGGCGTCCACCTATAGAACTAAGGATTATTCCCTTTTAAAATACTCATTACCATCTTTCATTTGATACCCATATCATACAAACACATTCTAGAGTCACCCCTGGCCCACCCTAATGGCGACATTTCGAAAAGGCGTCCACCTATAGACCTAATGCCCACTCCCTCTTAAAATGCTCAGTAACACTTTTCGTTTGATACCCATATCGTACAAACATTCTAGATTCACCCCTGGCCCACCCTAATGGTGATATCTCGAAAAGGCGTCCACCTATAGACCTAATGCCCACTCCCTCTTAAAATGCTCAGTAACACCTTTCATTTGATTCCCATATCGTACAAACACATTCTAGAGACACCCCTGGTCCACCTTTATGGCGATATCTCGAAACGGCGTCCACCTATGGAACTAAGGATCACTCCTTTTCAAAATACTCATTAACAGCTTTCATTTGATACCCATATCGTACAAACATATTCTAGAGTCACCCCTGGTCCACCTTTATGGCGATTTCTCGAAAAGGCGTTCACCTATAGACTAAAGCCCATTCCCTTTTAAAATACTCATTACCACCTTTCATTTGATACCCATATCGTACAAACACATTCTAGAGTCACCCCTGGTCCACCTCAATGGCGATATCTCGAAAAGGCGTCCACCGATAGACCTAAGGCCCACTCCCTCTTAAAATGCTCAGTAACACCTTTCATTTGATACCCATATCGTACAAGCAAATTCTAGAGTCAACCCTGGTCCACCTTTATGGCTATATCCCTAAATGGCGTCCATCCATAGAACTATGGCCTACTCTCTCTTAAAATACTCTTTAATACCTTCCATTTGATACACATGTCTTACAACCACATTCCAGGGTTACCCTAGGTTCATTTTCCTACCTGGTGATTTTCCTTATTTTGTCTCCATAGCTCTCAACTGAGTATGTAATGTTCGGTTACACCCGAACTTAGCCTTCCTTACTTGTTTTGTTGAATTTTTATTTTTCCATAGGCTAATCCGATCTAACCGCTGCTTAGTCAAATGAAACATTCAACTATTTTTCCCGACGTTTCGCTAAAACTTTTTAGCATCTTTAGAGGCATTTCCGTTTTATTTTCTGGTGAAAAAAAGAAATTACAAATGTAAGTTTTAATTTAAGAGGCTATTACAAACATATATACTTGCTAATCCCAAGCATTCGCGTAGATACATACATAGATACATATAACATAGTCAATAGACTCACAATATATAATTCACATTAAAAATTGCGCAATTATATATTAAAAGTTTACACTTATTAAACATGAAAAACATAAAAATAAAAATATCGGTACCACCTCTTGTGGTAGTGTTGTCAATACTAAAGTCTAAATTCTTTTTTTTTATCATGTAAACATAAAATATATGACGAAGCTATTTGATTCGTATCTTCCTTCTTATTTATTGTTTTCTTTCTTTTTTGCAGTATCATAAGGCTTTCCAGTGTCTATCTAGTTTTTTCCCTCTTTCCTTTGTCTAAAATTCTTGTGTTGGCAAAATCAGCTGTGTGTCCAGTGTCTGTTATATGTTGCAATAGGGCGATGCTGGTTTTTCGTTTTTTGGTGTCCGCTTTATGTTCTGCTAACCCAAAACTCGAAAAGGCACTAGTCTTCATATGTTCCCATGGGGGTACAAAGGGTATTGGTCCTATCGATCCCTTTCGTGTATAAAAAGGTACAATTAGACTCTTCATAGGACAAGCTCAAAGGGAACATTTCAACTCATACAAAGAGATCCGTAATTATCAGAACTTTAATTATAACTTTCCGAACATGAATTGAATACTCTGAGCTTGAATTGGAAACTCTGAACTTGAATTGAAATTTTCTGAACTTAAATTGTAACTTTCTGCATTTAAATCCGAAATTCTGAACTTGAATTGTAATTTTCTGATTTCGAATTGTAACTCTCTGCGCTTGAATTGAAATTTTGTAAACTCAAATTGTAACTTTGTGAATTTAAGTTGGAAATTCTGAAATTTAATTGTAATTTTCTGAACATGAGTTGTAAATGTCTCATCAGTTGTATATGTCGAAAATTTATATGTTATAAATAGCGCCAGTTAATTAAGTACTCAAAATTTCAATTTTGTGATAACTTAAATTAATAAATAAAAATTTTTTAAAGAATTTCACACTAGTGGGCACTTTTTGATTAATCTATTATTTTATTTTCAATTAATAGAATCGTTTGATATTTGATTTGATTCATCAAATAAATCAAGTGGATGATTAATCAGAAGAATACTTACTCCAAAATGCAGTTTTTTGATTAATCGAAATTTTGATTTTCAGTTAACTCAACCTTTTGACTTATCGAAAAGGACGTTTATTCGAGTCGTTAGTTTTTTTAATAATTGACTAATTTATTAATCAAATAACTAAATTTTTTTATTTATCAATTTGCAAATTAATTGATTTGTTTTTTTTTTTTTTTTTTTTTTTTTTTTATACTATAAATAGCAGTTTGAAATTAATTTATCACTCGAAACTTTGATTAATTCGTAGCTGAAACTACTCAGTTAATACGGACTACATATTTTGATAAATCCAAAAGGTAGTTTACTCTATTAGGAAGTTTTTTCATCTGTCGGTACTTTGACGAGCGAGTCTTCTTCAAAATAACAAAGAAAAGAAACTCTCAAGAAATGAAGCTAGCTACAAGCTGAACATAAGTTGGTTTTCAATAAACCAACCCGCAATACATACAGCATTTATAGTAAAATATGTGTCAAAAAAATTGTCCTAGATGAAAGTTTATAGGATGCCGGGGCAAGCCATAGCAATTTAAAAACGACTAACGCATCACTTTATTTTTCGGACCTTTTTCAGAACCGAGACTGGAATTGAAACAAGAACTGAAGCCAACATTGAAGAAAAAACGGAAATAAGTGGCAGATTCAATACTAAACGCGAACTGCAGCCGAATCTGAAGCCATGAAATAAAGGAAAGAAAGGATTTGTTATAGATATGTTATCGATGAGGTATAAACGAGGAATCGAATTGTTATCGAAGTGTTATCGATAACTGTTATCAAAAAATATGGTTATTTATCGAAATGCTACAGATATGCTTATAAAATTGTCGGTTTTTTATTGAGATTGGCCGGTCAAAAAAGACCTCACATAGACTGAATGTGACCATAGTGTTATCAAAATTTGTTTGACGACCAAACGGAAGAACACCAATCAGCTACCAGTACTTATGTTATAGGATAGCTCAGTCCTCTTGAAAAATACTAGTAGTTTTCTAGGACCTAGCTTAATTGCCGTCTTGATATCTGGCCACTTTACCGCCCCTTATAACTGGAGCCTTGACCTGGCGGGCGCTGGAAACGTGCTCAACCGTTTCTTCCTGCAGCTATCACATACTACACCTGCTGCTGCTGACGAGACCTATCTTATAAGCATTGGACGCCAGAAGGCAGTGTGCAGTTAGTATGCCCATCGTGAGCCTTACATCTGCTCTCTTCAGAGATATGATCTACTTGGTGAATCTAATGTCGTAGGCTTTGCACATGATTTTAGAAATTTTGCAGCTCCGTACTTTTTCCATGCCTTTCCTGCTTGATGGATCATATGCAGCTCCTGTCTTCTTTTAATTTCTCTCAAACGGATTATAACGTCTATTGTCGTTTCAGCGAGTGTTGCACCCTCCTTTGCCAACTCGTCAGCTTTTTCGTTACGATCCATCCCTTTATGACCGGGCACCCAATAAAAATGTATGATCCGGCCTGAGTGAAATCTTTCCAATGCTTATTTGCATTCCAGAATACTTCTTGATGAAGTACTGTGTGGGATTATTGACTTAATCGCCGTCTGACTATCAATATATATATTGACGCGACTGCAACTTAAGCATGCTTCCTCCAGAATTCCTTCTGCTTTCTTCACGGCTATAGTTTCTGCTTGAAAGACTCTGCAGTAGCGTCTGGTAGCTTGTAGGATCTACTTATTTCTGGATCGACGCTGTAAACCGCCGACCCTACCCCTTCCATTAATTTGTAACCATCCGTATACACGTGTATAGTATTTTCTGTCCTTTATGCAGCCGCGCACGAACTTTCCGGCTCGATTGTGGCCCAAAAATCTCTTTCGAAACTTAGGCACAGACCACATATTCCATTTGCTATACTGCTATGGCCATATGACGTACTTTTTTGTCTGGCTGTCCACCAAAGAAGAACTCTACAGTAAAGTACTGGTTTCACAATTGCCGTAAATAACCAATGAGAGAGTTTGAGTGAAAGGCCCCATGTGCATTCTAGCATCTTTTTGCATGCATATAGTACCGCGGAAGCTTTCTTCGCTCTCTCTTCCACATGTGGTTTCCACGACAACTTACTAATGTTACTCTTAGATATTTTGTGCTATATTTTTCTTGTAGGGTTTCCCTTCCGAACTAAAGCTTAGTCCAATTATGGACCTTATATTTCCTAGTAAATAATACTAGATCAGTTATTTCCGCGTTAAGGGTTAACACGACTCCAGATGCCCAGGCATTGGCATCCCATAATGCCTAATCCATTAGATAGCTGATTGGTTTTAGGCATCTGCCGTTTATGATGCTCGAAACGTAATCTGCATATGCCCTAAGTTTGACAGGTCCTCTGTCAGACCACCTATGCAATTTGTTTATAACCAGCATACACAGCATTGGCGATAGAACCCCGACCTGCGGAGTTCCTCTTTTTATATACTTTGTTGCCTCTCATAGACCCCATTGCGATTAGATCATTTTGCAGCTTAACGTGGAGCCGATCTAGTTTGTTAAAACGGGATGAAATGGTTTGTTATAGAAATATTATCGAGTTTTATAATTTATTTAATGATTCGGGAAAATTTAAACAACGTGACATCAGGACGGACAAGGCGACAGCTGTTTCGATTATACCTTGTAAATCTCTTCAAAGCCTTTTCTCCCGGGAGTGGGATTTTAACCCGCACTCCTACGATGGTTGAAGTGTTACAAACGCATTCAGCCA
>NW_027137357.1:0-32347 GCF_040869045.1 Eurosta solidaginis | reverse complement strand
AAAGTTAAAGTGAAAGTTAAAGTTAAAGATAAAGTTAAAAATATAGTTAAAATTAAAGTTAAAGTGAAAGTTAAAGTTAAAGTTAAATTTAAAGTTAAAGTTAAAGTTAAAGTTAAGGTTAAGGTTAAAGTTAAGGTTAAAGTTAAAGTTAAAGTTAAGGTTAAGGTTAAAGTTAAGGTTAAAGTTAAATTTAAAGTTAAAGTTAAAGTTAAAGTGAAAGTTAAAGTTAAAGTTAAATTTAAAGTTAAAGTTAAAGTTAAAGTTAAAGTTAAGGTTAAGGTTAAAGTTAAAGTTAAAGTTAAAGTTAAAGTTAAGGTTAAGGTTAAAGTTAAAGTTAAAGTTAAAGTGAATGTTAAAGTTAAAGCGAAAGTTAAAGTTAAAGTTGAAAATAAAGTTAAAGTTATAGTTAAGGTTAAAGTTAAAGTTGAAGTTAAAGTTATAGTTAAAGTTAAAGTTAAAAATATAGTTAAAGTTAAAGTGAAAGTTATAGTTAAAGTTAAAGTTAAAGTTATAGTTAAAGTTAAAGTTAAAAATATAGTTAAAGTTAAAGTGAAAGTTAAAGTTAAAGATAAAGTTAAAAATATAGTTAAAATTAAAGTTAAAGTGAAAGTTAAAGTTAAAGTTAAAGTTAAAGTTAAATTTAAAGTTAAAGTTAAAGTTAAAGTTAAGGTTAAGGTTAAAGTTAAAGTTAAAATTAAAGTTAAAGTGAAAGTTAAAGTTAAAGTTAAAGATAAAGTTAAAATATAGTTAAAATTAAAGTTAAAGTGAAAGTTAAAGTTAAAGTTAAATTTAAAGTTAAAGTTAAAGTTAAAGTTAAAGTTAAAGTGGAAGTTAAAGTTAAAGTTAAAATTAAAGTTAAAGTTAAGGTTAAGGTTAAAATTAAAGTTAAAGTTGAAGTTAAAATGAAAGTTAAATTTAAAGTTAAAGTTAAAAATAAAGTTAAAGTTAAAGTAAAATTAAAAGTTAAAGTTAAAGTCAAAGTTAAAGTTAAAGTTAAGGTTAAAGTTAAAGTTATAGTTAAAATTAAAGTTAAAGTTAAAGTTATAGTTAAAGTTAAAGTTAAAAATATAGTTAAAGTTAAAGTGAAAGTTAAAGTTAAAGATAAAGTTAAAAATATAGTTAAAATTAAAGTTAAAGTGAAAGTTAAAGTTAAAGTTAAATTTAAAGTTAAAGTTAAAGTTAAGGTTAAGGTTAAAGTTAAAGTTAAAGTTATAAATAAAGTTAAAGTTAAAAATATAGTTAAAGTTAAAGTGAAAGTTAAAGTTAAAAATATAGTTAAAGTTAAAGTTAAAGTGAAAGTTAAAGTTAAAGTTAAATTTATAGCTAAAGTTAAAGTTAAGGTTAAGGTTAAAGTTAAAGTTAAAGTTAAAAATATAGTTAAAGTTAAAGTTAAATTTAAAGTTAAAGTTAAAGTTAAAGTTAAAGTTAAGGTTAAAGTTAAAGTTAAAGTTAAAGTTAAGGTTAAGGTTAAAGTTAAAGTTAAAGTTATAGTTAAGGTTAAAGTTAAAGTTGAAGTTGAAGTTAAAGTTAAAGTTAAAGTTAAAGTTAAAGTTAAAGTGAAAGTTAAAGTTAAAAATATAGTTAAAATTAAAGTTAAAGAGAAAGTTAAAGTTAAAGTTAAAGTTAAAGTTAAATTTAAAGTTAAAGTTAAAGTTAAGGTTAAGGATAAAGTTAAAGTTAAAGTTATAGTTAAGGTTAAAGTTACAGTTGAAGTTAAAGTTAAAGTTATAGTTATAGTTAAAGTTAAAGTTAAAAATATAGTTAAAGTTAAAGTGAAAGTTAAAGTTAAAGTTAAAAATATAGTTAAAGTTAAAGTTAAAGTGAAAGTTAAAGTGAAAGTTAAAGTTAAAGTTATAGTTAAAGTTACAGTTAAAGTTAAAAATATAGTTAAAGTGAAAGTTAAAGTTAAAGTTAAAAATATAGTTAAAGTTAAAGTTAAAGTGAAAGTTAAAGTTAAAGTTAAAGTTAAAGTTAAAGTTAAAGTTATAGTTAAAGTTAAAGTTAAAAATATAGTTAAAGTTAAAATTAAAGTGAAAGTTAAAGTTAAAGTTAAAAATATAGTTAAAATTAAAGTTAAGGTTAAAGTTAAAGTTATAGTTAAAATTAAAGTTAAAGTTAAAGTTATAGTTAAAGTTAAAGTTAAAAATATAGTTAAAGTTAAAGTGAAAGTTAAAGTTAAAGATAAAGTTAAAAATATAGTTAAAATTAAAGTTAAAGTGAAAGTTAAAGTTAAAGTTAAATTTAAAGTTAAAGTTAAAGTTAAAGTTAAAGTTAAGGTTAAGGTTAAAGTTAAAGTTAAAGTTATAGTTAAAGTTAAAGTTAAAAATATAGTTAAAGTTAAAGTGAAAGTTAAAGTTAAAAATATAGTTAAAGTTAAAATTAAAGTGAAAGTTAAAGTTAAAGTTAAAAATATAGTTAAAATTAAAGTTAAAGAGAAAGTTAAAGTTAAAGTTAAAGTTAAATTTAAAGTTAAAGTTAAAGTTAAGGTTAAGGATAAAGTTAAAGTTAAAGTTATAGTTAAGGTTAAAGTTACAGTTGAAGTTAAAGTTAAAGTTATAGTTATAGTTAAAGTTAAAGTTAAAAATATAGTTAAAGTTAAAGTGAAAGTTAAAGTTAAAGTTAAAAATATAGTTAGAGTTAAAGTTAAAGTGAAAGTTAAAGTGAAAGTTAAAGTTAAATTTAAAGTTAAAGTTAAAGTTAAGGTTAAGGTTAAAGTTAAAGTTAAAGTTAAAGTTAAGGTTAAGGTTAAAGTTAAAGTTAAAGTTAAAGTTAAAGTTAAAGTTAAAGTGAATGTTAAAGTTAAAGCGAAAGTTAAAGTTAAAGTTGAAAATAAAGTTAAAGTTAAAGTTATAGTTAAGGTTAAAGTTGAAGTTAAAGTTAAAGTTATAGTTAAAGTTAAAGTTAAAAATATAGTTAAAGTTAAAGTTATAGTTAAAGTTAAAGTTAAAAATATAGTTAAAGTTAAAGTGAAAGTTAAAGTTAAAGATAAAGTTAAAAGTATAGTTAAAATTAAAGTTAAAGTGAAAGTTAAAGTTAAATTTAAAGTTAAAGTTAAAGTTAAATTTAAAGTTAAAGATAAAGTTAAGGTTAAGGTTAAAGTTAAGGTTAAAGTTAAAGTTAAAGTTAAAGTGAATGTTAAAGTTAAAGCGAAAGTTAAAGTTAAAGTTGAAAATAAAGTTAAAGTTAAAGTGGAAGTTAAAGTTAAAGTTAAAGTTAAAATTAAAGTTAAAGTTAAGGTTAAGGTTAAAATTAAAGTTAAAGTTAAAGTTAAAATGAAAGTTAAATTTGAAGCTAAAGTTAAAAATAAAGTTAAAGTTAAAGTAAAAGTAAAAGTTAAAGTTAAAGTTAAAGTTAAAGTTAAAGTTAAAGTTAAAGTTATAGTTAAAGTTAAAGTTAAAAATATAGTTAAAGTTAAAGTGAAAGTTAAAGTTAAAGATAAAGTTAAAAATATAATTAAAATTAAAGTTAAAGTGAAAGTTAAAGTTAAAGTTAAATTTAAAGTTAAAGTTAAAGTTAAAGTTATAGTTAAAGTTAAAGTTAAAAATATAGTTAAAGTTAAAGTGAAAGTTAAAGTTAAAGATAAAGTTAAAAATATAGTTAAAATTAAAGTTAAAGTGAAAGTTAAAGTTAAAGTTAAATTTAAAGTTAAAGTTAAAGTTAAAGTTAAGGTTAAGGTTAAAGTTAAGGTTAAAGTTAAAGTTAAAGTTAAGGTTAAGGTTAAAGTTAAGGTTAAAGTTAAATTTAAAGTTAAAGTTAAAGTTAAAGTGAAAGTTAAAGTTAAAGTTAAATTTAAAGTTAAAGTTAAAGTTAA
This sequence comes from Eurosta solidaginis, assembly GCF_040869045.1. Lineage (NCBI taxonomy): Eukaryota > Metazoa > Arthropoda > Insecta > Diptera > Tephritidae > Eurosta > Eurosta solidaginis. The sequence continues at coordinate 28,536 of NW_027137357.1, read as the reverse complement.
AGTTAAAGTTAAAGTGAAAGTTAAAGTTAAATTTAAAGTTAAAGTTAAAGTTAAAGTGAAAGTTAAAGTTAAAGTTAAATTTAAAGTTAAAGTGAAAGTTAAAGTTAAAAATATAGTTAAAGTTAAAATTAAAGTGAAAGTTAAAGTTAAAGTTAAAAATATAGTTAAAATTAAAGTTAAAGAGAAAGTTAAAGTTAAAGTTAAAGTTAAAGTTAAAGTTAAAGTTAAATTTAAAGTTAAAGTTAAAGTTAAGGTTAAGGATAAAGTTAAAGTTAAAGTTATAGTTAAGGTTAAAGTTACAGTTGAAGTTAAAGTTAAAGTTATAGTTATAGTTAAAGTTAAAGTTAAAAATATAGTTAAAGTTAAAGTGAAAGTTAAAGTTAAAGTTAAAAATATAGTTAAAGTTAAAGTTAAAGTGAAAGTTAAAGTTAAAGTTATAGTTAAAGTTAAAGTTAAAAATATAGTTAAAGTGAAAGTTAAAGTTAAAGTTAAAAATATAGTTAAAGTTAAAGTTAAAGTGAAAGTTAAAGTTAAAGTTAAAGTTAAATTTAAAGTTAAAGTTAAAGTTAAGGTTAAAGTTAAAGTTAAAGTTAAAGTAAAAGTTAAAGTTAAAGTTAAGGTTAAAGTTAAAGTTAAAATTAAAGTTAAACTGAAAGTTAAAGTTAAATTTATAGTTAAGGTTAAAGTTAAAGTTGAAGTTAAAGTTAAAGTTATAGTTAAAGTTAAAGTTAAAGTTAAGGTTTTTTTTTTTTTTTTTTTTTGTGTTTCGTGGAAGGAGGAAATGCTTTATGCACTGACCGGGATATTTAAGCCTCACTGCGAGACTCTCCGAGTGTAGGACTCCCTTCTGCCATGAAGGCCTACCCACTAAAACCTAACCTCCCACGGCCCGCGCAAATCCCCGTACCTGGGACCGCGTTTAGCATTACTTCGGGTACGGGTGCGCGCTACGTGAGCTCTATGGCTACTCTCACGCTAATGGGCTAGGCATCCGTCTTCTCGTTTACTGGTAAGTATATGCCTCACATATGTGCTGACCGTATCCCATCTGTCTCTTCGACAGGTCATGTTATTAATGACACTGCCCGGGGATAGGTCGCCAAGTACCTCTTCTACCCTCCTTCGCTGATGGGAGAAGTGCCTGCATTCGAAGAAGGTGTGGCGTACATCGTCTATTTCCCCACAGTACAGACAGCTCGGGCTATCAACCTTACCCATTCTGTGTAGGTATTTGCGGAAGTAACCATGTCCCGTTAGAAACTGGGTCAGGTAAAAGTCTACCTCTCCGTGCGGTCGCTTCAACCATGGATCAAGTTCAGGGATTAGTTCCCTAGTCCACTTTCCTACGATGCTGTTGCTCCACTGATCTTGCCAACGTCGGATCGATTCTTCTCGCGCCTGCATGGCAACAGCAGCTCTACTTGCTTGCGATCCGTTGTCATATATTGTTTTTCTTTCCTCAACGAGAAGATATATCGGTATGGTTCCCGCAACGACCAGGACAGCTTCAGCTGAGACCGTGCGGTAAGCCGAAGATATTCGCAGCGCCCCTCTGCGTTGGACCGAGGTGAGGGCGACTCGGTTCTTCCGGTATTTCATTGCGTCCGCCCAGATTTCTGCACCATATAAGAGTATAGAATCCGAGGCTGATGCAAGCAACTTCCTTGTGCATGGTTTTGGGCCACCTGTGTTTGCCATTAATCTACTCAACTGCGCTATTATGCGCGCAGCTCTTTCGCAGGTCCCTCGTATGTGATCCGAGAAGTTGAGTTTGCTGTCTAACCTCACTCCCAGATATTTCGCTGAAGCGAGTGTTTCTATTGGCTGGTCCCCAACCATCATGTTCCTGGTAGTGGGAATACGTCTCTTTGTGAGGATGACGATCTCCGTTTTGGCTGTTGCTAACTGGAGACCGTGCTCAGCCATCCACCTATTTACATTACGCATGACCTGGTTTAATTTTAGCTGTGCCAGCTCGCAGCTTGGTGCTGTTATCACAGCTGCCACGTCGTCTGCAAATGCAACGAGGAAGGTGCTTTCTGGCATGTCTAACCGAAGAAGACTGTCGTAAGTTATATTCCAGAGATCGGGACCTAGTACCGAACCCTGGGCTGCTCCACCTGTTATTTTTACCTTTTTTTGACCGTGAGTACTTTCATATATTAGATACCTCTCTCTTAGGTAGTCCCTTAAAATTTCTAACAAATATTGCGGTACTTTGAAAGTGCTTTCTAGTGCCTCAAGCATGTCCTCCCACCTAGCTGAGTTAAAAGCGTTTTTGACGTCCAGCGTGACCAGCAACACTATAGGTCTTGCTCTGTGGCACGCTGTCTCGGCTTTCTTGACTGCGTCTATAACTTCTGCTATGGCATCCATTGTAGAGTGCCCCCTCCGAAAACCATGCTGTCTGGGCGACAGTCCTCCGACGTCCTGTAACGCTCTGGTGAGGCGTTGCTTCAGGAGACTCTCCATCAATTTCCCTGCTGTGTCCAACATACATAGGGGACGGTAGGATGATGGAGAGTTGGGATCTCCTTTCCCTTTTGGAATGAGAACCAGTCGTGCTGTCTTCCATATGGTGGGGAAAATTCTTTCTTCGAGACATTTGTTGTACATGTGCAACATAAGTTCTGGGCAGTCGTTTGCAGCTAGTCTAATTGCCTCCGCGGGTATTCCGTCGGGCCCAGATGCTTTCCTAGGTTTCATAGTTCGCACGGCAGTTTTAAGCTCTTCTTCTTGGAATGGTTCCACGTTGCGATCTTCATGGGTAACGTACCCGCCCTCCCTAGGCAGTTGGGTGGGAAACAGGCCATCCACAATGTTCCTTATTTGGTTCTCGTCCATCAGCTGGTTTGGCGGACGGAACTTCTTCATTACTATCTTATATCCCTGCCCCCATGGGTCTCGATCCACTTCCTCGCAAAGCGCTTTCCAGCACTTAAGCTTGCTTTGCTTAATGGCAGCACTAAGAGCTTTCTTCGCTCCTTTGTACGCTTCCGACTTTTCTAGAGCCTCAGGCCTTCCGCGCGCGCGAGTTGCTAGCCTTCGCATCCTGTGGCATATTTTCCGCAGCTCCGCGATTTCGCTATTCCACCAGTATACCTGCTTTTTACCCCTCCACACTCCCCTCCGTGGCATAGAGAGGTTGCAAGCGTGGCGAAGACAGCTCATTGTCTTTTCAACCGTCTCTTCCGTCGGACTGGAGTTGTTGATTATCCGTCGGGCATCCCCCAGTACTGATGCGGAGAACGTGGCAGAGTCGACCTTGGATGCGTCCCATGCTTTTGTTCTGCGTGGCCCGTTCGGAATCTGCCTCTGACCGGGATCGTTTAGGTGGAAAGTGATGTAGTTGTGATCGCTGCCAGTCAGATCCTCTATGACTCTCCATCCAGCAGCGGTCAGCAGCAGGCTTTCTGACACTAGTGTTACATCGGGGATCGAGTATCCAAAGCCTGGCCGTCGGTATGTAGGGGTCGTACCAGTGTTAAGCACGTTCAAACCGAGCCTGGCTGCCATCTCAAGGACTAACCTTCCACGGGTGTTAGTCTGCGGCATTCCCCATTCGACGGCTCTTGCGTTAAAGTCTCCCGCCACAACCAGGTTACTAGTTAAGTCCCTCAGGTCGTCTTCAATAAGTTCAAGCTTCTCCCTGAACGTTTGAATGGGATCATTCGGGGACAAGTAGCAGCTTACTATTGTGGTATTATTCGTAGTTAGGCGGACGTAGCCTTGTCCGGCAACACGGTTCACAATATTGGCGTTTGCATCTGTCATCCAGATTGCGGCGGTGCCGGTGTTGTCTATATGCCAATCATTTCGGGCTCTATAGGGTTCGCTGATGATAACGCTGTTAGCTTTATGGTCTAAGACCAACTGTTGTAGTAGCTCATCAGCAAGTCTGCTCCGATTTAGGTTGCCTTGGATAAAACTAATCACTATTGAATTGAGACTTTGGCCTTTGCAACAGCGAGTGCCGCTCTGAAAATGCTGCATGCTCCAGATCCAGGGACATGATCGAGCTTCTGTGTATTACACAGGTAACATTTTGGAGCTGCGGTACAGGCCGAAGCTTTGTGGCCGCTTTGCCCACACTTCCAGCAGGCGTTACTCCTGTCTGGACCCTTGCATTCTGCCTTCCGGTGTCCGTAGCCGAGACACCTAAAGCAGCGTTGTACTTCTGCTCGCTGTCTGATTCGGCACTGTATCCATCCGATCGGAATTTTACCTTTTTTGAGTAGGGCGTTGCCAATATTCTCGTCCACTTCGACGACCGCCATTTTCTGTTCTCTTTGGTTTGCTGCGAACACAGAGACACGGAGAGGTCTAGTGATTTCTTCTTTCCCGACCTCCCTCCTTATTGCGTCTTGGATTTCTGTTTCAGTTGTGAGACAGTCCATGCCAAGTACTTCCAACTTCATCCGCTTGGAGAGCTGTTGTGCTTCACCGACCTCTCCTACTGCACTACCTATAGCTGCTCTGAAGGCCGTCTGGTCACTGCAGCGCGCCGTTTCAATCAGTACGTTACCAGATTTGGTTTTTCGTACTGACCGTACCACCGTACCTGTGTCATTAGGGCGGAGCTGGCCGCGTATGGCCCCTAGTACCTGGGCATAGCTTTTGCCTTCCACAGGTTTTACCACAAAAGTTGCTGCTTGTCTCCTCTTTCTCGCCCGTTTTTGAGCTTTAGGAGCTTGGACGGGGGTTGCCTGCTTGGCTGGCTGGGCCCGCTGTTTCAGCCTCCGGCGCGCTACCTTGGACCAAGACTCACCTTGTGAAAGCGTATTTGTTCTTTCATCTCGTTTCTTTTTGGCTTCCAAGTCCTCCGAGTGGGAATCTGAGCTCGTTCGTGCCCTCTTGCTTTTTCGGCCCGATTCTCTGCTCTCATCTACCTTTTGGGCCCTTAACGACCCCATGCAGCTTAACGCTTCCTCGAGAAGAGCCATACCGGTTTTTATGTCCTTGGACACGGTCTTCTGCTTGAGAGCGGTTTCCTGCATCTCGCGCAGCACTGATACCGCGTACTCCAGCAGTTCGTCTTGGCTCTTCCCTTCGAGGCTTGTGTATGAGAGTGAGCCTCTTGGCGGAGTCGCACGTTTCTCCTTCCCAACAGTGCGCTGTGCAACGACATTGGGTGAGCTGACCGACGCTTTTTCCCTTGCAGTAGCAGGTGTTGACTGGCTGGGGTTATTGCGCAGCTGTGCTTTCGCTGCCTTTGTCTTTTCCGCCGATTCGGTGCCTTGTGTGGGCATTACCGACAAGGTCGCTTTAGCGGGGGTTGTTAAAACCGGCGATCTCAGCAGTTTAGTGCTCTTCTTGAACACCGCTTCATCGCCCCTTTCTTTCTCGCTTTCTCTACTTTTATCTTCCTTTGTTGTTTTTATTTTGTTGCTCATTTGTTCTATTGGGTCTCCGCTTCAAGCCGCTATCTCCGCACGATGTGCAGTCGCCGTCTTCAATTCCCGTGGTTATCTTTGCAGAAGCAGGGAGGCCACGCGTGGGTTGACACAGGTCCTTATGGGAGTCTGTGTTCAGAGCCAGAATACAGCGTTAGTCAGGAGTCGTCTCAACTGAGCCTGCACCACCAACTTAATGGCGACGTGCTTCGAACGTACTTGAAGACCTGCCAAGGTTTTAACGAGACGGAGACGATGCCGATATTAACCTACCAGCCGTTTCGGCAAGGTGTCACCCTTGCTTATTAAGGTAGTAGCCTATCGTCATCGCCAGCCCGTAGCAATCAGTTCATAATCATATTTCCAGTTTTGGTCAACAGGATCTTACTGGTCTCGATCCTGTGGATGCTTGATGGGGTATTTTAGGGCGGCATCCTATCGCCCTTCCACCGGAACTTTGGGATGTGTTGCCCTTAGAGCAACACATTCCCATTTTTCCACTGGATTGCTCGTTTTGGTTCGCCCTGAGTACTTAATTCACTCAGTACCTCCCGTCTTGTGGGAAGCGTTCCTCTATCCACCACCTGAGGAGGCGCCCGGTAGGGGACCGATACCCCCGCGGGAAAGTTAAGGTTAAGGTTAAAGTTAAAGTTAAAGTTATAGTTAAAGTTAAAGTTAAAAATATAGTTAAAGTTATAGTTAAAGTTAAAGTTAAAAATATAATTAAAGTTAGAGTGAAAGTTAAAGTTAAAGATAAAGTTAAAAATATAGTTAAAATTAAAGTTAAAGTGAAAGTTAAAGTTAAAGTTAAAGTTAAATTTATAGCTAAAGTTAAAGTTAAAGTTAAAGTTAAAGTTAAAGTTAAAGTTAAAGTTAAGGTTAAGGTTAAAGTTAAAGTTAAAGTTATAGTTAAAGTTAAAGTTAAAAATATAGTTAAAGTTATAGTTAAAGTTAAAGTTAAAAATATAGTTAAAGTTAAAGTGAAAGTTAAAGTTAAAGATAAAGTTAAAAATATAGTTAAAATTAAAGTTAAAGTGAAAGTTAAAGTTAAAGTTAAAGTTAAAGTTAGATTTATAGCTAAAGTTAAAGTTAAAGTTAAGGTTAAGGTTAAAGTTAAAGTTAAAGTTAAAAATATAGTTAAAGTTAAAGTTAAATTTAAAGTTAAAGTTAAAGTTAACTTTAAAGTTAAAGTTAAAGTTAAGGTTAAAGTGAAAGTTAAAGTTAAAGTTAAAGTTAAATTTATAGCTAAAGTTAAAGTTAAAGTTAAGGTTAAGGTTAAAGTTAAAGTTAAAGTTAAAAATATAGTTAAAGTTAAAGTTAAATTTAAAGTTAAAGTTAAAGTTAAAGTTAAAGTTAAAGTTAAAGTTAAAGTTAAAGTTAAGGTTAAAGTTAAAGTTAAAGTTAAAGTTAAGGTTAAGGTTAAAGTTAAAGTTAAAGTTATAGTTAAGGTTAAAGTTAAAGTTGAAGTTGAAGTTAAAGTTAAAGTTAAAGTTAAAGTTATAATTAAAGTTAAAGTTAAAAATATAGTTAAAGTTAAAATTAAAGTTAAATTTAAAGTTAAAGTTAAAGTTAAGGTTAAGGATAAAGTTAAAGTTAAAGTTATAGTTAAGGTTAAAGTTACAGTTGAAGTTAAAGTTAAAGTTATAGTTAAAGTTAAAGTTAAAAATATAGTTAAAGTTAAAGTGAAAGTTAAAGTTAAAGTTAAAAATATAGTTAAAGTTAAAGTTAAAGTGAAAGTTAAAGTTAAAGTTATAGTTAAAGTTAAAATTAAAACTATAGTTAAAGTGAAAGTTAAAGTTAAAGTTAAAGTTAAAAATATAGTTAAAGTTAAAGTTAAAGTTAAAGTTAAATTTAAAGTTAAAGTTAAAGTTAAAGTTAAGGTTAAAGTTAAAGTTAAAGTAAAAGTTAAAGTTAAAGTTAAGGTTAAAGTTAAAGTTAAAATTAAAGTTAAACTGAAAGTTAAAGTTAAATTTATAGTTAAGGTTAAAGTTAAAGTTGAAGTTAAAGTTAAAGTTATAGTTAAAGTTAAAGTTAAAAATATAGTTAAAATTAAAGTTAAAGTTAAGGTTAAAGTTAAAGTTAAAGTTAAAGTTAAGGTTAAGGTTAAAGTTAAAGTTAAGGTTAAAGTTAAAGTTGAAGTTAAAATGAAGGTTAAATTTAAAGTTAAAGTTAAAAATAAAGTTAAAGTAAAAGTAAAAGTTAAAGTTAAAGTAAAAGTAAAAGTTAAAGTTAAAGTTAAAAATAAAGTTAAAGTTAAAGTGAATGTTAAAGTTAAAGCTGAAAATAAAGTTAAAGTTAAAGTTATAGTTAAGGTTAAAGTTAAAGTTGAAGTTAAAGTTAAAGTTAAAGTTAAAGTTAAAGTTAAAGTTAAAGTTAAAGTTATAGTTAAAGTTAAAGTTAAAAATATAGTTAAAGTTAAAGTTAAGGTTAAAGTTAAAGTTAAAGTTAAAATTAAAGTTAAAGTTACAGTTAAAAATATAGTTAAAATTAAAGTGAACGGCCTATTAATTAGGTTAGCTGCGAATATCAAATAAGCAGCCCTCGACCAAGAGCGGCTGATGAGGAGGGTTTGGCTTAAAAGGCCTAAAGCACCCTGAGAACCTCCAGTGGCAGGGCGAGTAAAAGTTGAAGTTAAAATGAAAGTTAAATTTAAAGTTAAAGTTAAAAATAAAGTTAAAGTTAAAGTAAAAGTTAAAGTTAAAGTGAATGTTAAAGTTAAAGCGAAAGTTAAAGTTAAAAATAAAGTTAAAGCTAAAGTTAAAGTTAAAGTTAAGGTTAAGGTTAAAGTTAAAGTTAAAGTTAAAGTTAAAGTTAAAGTTAAAGTTAAAGTTAAAGTTAAGGTTAAAGTTAAAGTCAAAGTTAAAGTTAAAGTTAAGGTTAAAGTTAAAGTTGAAGTTAAAGTTAAAGTTAAAGTTAAAGTTAAAGTTAAAGTTAAAGTTAATGTTATAGTTAAAGTTAAAGTTGAAGTTAAAGTTAAAGTTAAAGTTATAGTTAAAGTTGAAGTTAAAGTTAAAGTTAAAGTTAGAGCTAAAGTTAAAGTTAAAGTTAAATTTAAAGTTAAAGTTAAAGTTAAGGTTAAAGTTAAAGTTAAAGTAAAGTTAAAGTTAAAGTTAAAGTTATAGTTAAAGTTAAAAATATAGTTAAAGTTATAGTTAAAGTTAAAGTTAAAAATATAGTTAAAGTTAAAATTAAAGTGAAAGTTAAAGTTAAAGTTAAAAATATAGTTAAAATTAAAGTTAAGGTTAAAGTTAAAGTTATAGTTAAAATTAAAGTTAAAGTTAAAGTTAAAGTTAAAGTTAAAAATATAGTTAAAGTTAAAGTTAAAGATAAAGTTAAAAATATAGTTAAAATTAAAGTTAAAGTGAAAGTTAAAGTTAAAGTTAAATTTTAAGTTAAAGTTAAAGTTAAAGTTAAGGTTAAGGTTAAAGTTAAAGTTAAAGTTATAGTTAAAGTTAAAGTTAAAAATATAGTTAAAGTTAAAGTGAAAGTTAAAGTTAAAAATATAGTTAAAGTTAAAATTAAAGTGAAAGTTAAAGTTAAAGTTAAAAATATAGTTAAAATTAAAGTTAAAGAGAAAGTTAAAGTTAAAGTTAAAGTTAAATTTAAAGTTAAAGTTAAAGTTAAGGTTAAGGATAAAGTTAAAGTTAAAGTTATAGTTAAGGTTAAAGTTACAGTTGAAGTTAAAGTTAAAGTTATAGTTATAGTTAAAGTTAAAGTTAAAAATATAGTTAAAGTTAAAGTGAAAGTTAAAGTTAAAGTTAAAAATATAGTTAAAGTTAAAGTTAAAGTTATAGTTAAAGTTAAAGTTAAAAATATAGTTAAAGTGAAAGTTAAAGTTAAAGTTAAAAATATAGTTAAAGTTAAAGTTAAAGTGAAAGTTAAAGTTAAAGTTAAAGTTAAATTTAAAGTTAAAGTTAAAGTTAAGGTTAAAGTTAAAGTTAAAGTTAAAGTTAAAGTTAAAGTTAAAGTAAAAGTTAAAGATAAAGTTAAGGTTAAAGTTAAAGTTAAAATTAAAGTTAAACTGAAAGTTAAAGTTAAATTTATAGTTAAGGTTAAAGTTAAAGTTGAAGTTAAAGTTAAAGTTATAGTTAAAGTTAAAGTTAAAGTTAAGGTTAAGGTTAAAGTTAAAGTTAAAGTTATAGTTAAAGTTAAAGTTAAAAATATAGTTAAAGTTATAGTTAAAGTTAAAGTTAAAAATATAATTAAAGTTAAAGTTAAAGTTAAAGATAAAGTTAAAAATATAGTTAAAATTAAAGTTAAAGTGAAAGTTAAAGTTAAAGTTAAAGTTAAATTTATAGCTAAAGTTAAAGTTAAAGTTAAAGTTAAAGTTAAAGTTAAAGTTAAGGTTAAGGTTAAAGTTAAAGTTATAGTTAAAGTTAAAGTTAAAAATATAGTTAAAGTTATAGTTAAAGTTAAAGTTAAAAATATAGTTAAAGTTAAAGTGAAAGTTAAAGTTAAAGATAAAGTTAAAAATATAGTTAAAATTAAAGTTAAAGTGAAAGTTAAAGTTAAAGTTAAAGTTAAAGTTAAAGTAGGATTTATAGCTAAAGTTAAAGTTAAAGTTAAGGTTAAGGTTAAAGTTAAAGTTAAAGTTAAAAATATAGTTAAAGTTAAAGTTAAATTTAAAGTTAAAGTTAAAGTTAAAGTTAAAGTTAACTTTAAAGTTAAAGTTAAAGTTAAAGTTAAGGTTAAAGTGAAAGTTAAAGTTAAAGTTAAAGTTAAATTTATAGCTAAAGTTAAAGTTAAAGTTAAGGTTAAGGTTAAAGTTAAAGTTAAAGTTAAAAATATAGTTAAAGTTAAAGTTAAATTTAAAGTTAAAGTTAAAGTTAAAGTTAAAGTTAAAGTTAAGGTTAAAGTTAAAGTTAAAGTTAAAGTTAAGGTTAAGGTTAAAGTTAAAGTTAAAGTTATAGTTAAGGTTAAAGTTAAAGTTGAAGTTGAAGTTAAAGTTAAAGTTAAAGTTAAAGTTAAAGTTATAATTAAAGTTAAAGTTAAAAATATAGTTAAAGTTAAAATTAAAGTTAAATTTAAAGTTAAAGTTAAAGTTAAGGTTAAGGATAAAGTTAAAGTTAAAGTTATAGTTAAGGTTAAAGTTACAGTTGAAGTTAAAGTTAAAGTTATAGTTAAAGTTAAAGTTAAAAATATAGTTAAAGTTAAAGTGAAAGTTAAAGTTAAAGTTAAAAATATAGTTAAAGTTAAAGTTAAAGTTAAAGTGAAAGTTAAAGTTAAAGTTATAGTTAAAGTTAAAGTTAAAACTATAGTTAAAGTGAAAGTTAAAGTTAAAGTTAAAGTTAAAAATATAGTTAAAGTTAAAGTTAAAGTTAAAGTTAAAGTTAAATTTAAAGTTAAAGTTAAAGTTAAAGTTAAGGTTAAAGTTAAAGTTAAAGTTAAAGTTAAAGTTAAAGTAAAAGTTAAAGTTAAAGTTAAGGTTAAAGTTAAAGTTAAAATTAAAGTTAAACTGAAAGTTAAAGTTAAATTTATAGTTAAGGTTGAAGTTAAAGTTGAAGTTAAAGTTAAAGTTATAGTTAAAGTTAAAGTTAAAAATATAGTTAAAATTAAAGTTAAAGTTAAGGTTAAAGTTAAAGTTAAAGTTAAGGTTAAGGTTAAAGTTAAAGTTAAGGTTAAAGTTAAAGTTGAAGTTAAAATGAAGGTTAAATTTAAAGTTAAAGTTAAAAATAAAGTTAAAGTAAAAGTAAAAGTTAAAGTTAAAGTTAAAGTAAAAGTAAAAGTTAAAGTTAAAGTTAAAAATAAAGTTAAAGTTAAAGTGAATGTTAAAGTTAAAGCTGAAAATAAAGTTAAAGTTAAAGTTATAGTTAAGGTTAAAGTTAAAGTTTAAGTTAAAGTTAAAGTTAAAGTTAAAGTTAAAGTTAAAGTTATAGTTAAAGTTAAAGTTAAAAATATAGTTAAAGTTAAAGTTAAGGTTAAAGTTAAAGTTAAAGTTAAAATTAAAGTTAAAGTTACAGTTAAAAATATAGTTAAAATTAAAGTGAACGGCCTATTAATTAGGTTAGCTGCGAATATCAAATAAGCAGCCCTCGACAAAGAGCGGCTGATGAGGAGGGTTTGGCTTAAAAGGCCTAAAGCACCCTGAGAACCTCCAGTGGCAGGGCGAGTAAAAGTTGAAGTTAAAATGAAAGTTAAATTTAAAGTTAAAGTTAAAAATAAAGTTAAAGTTAAAGTAAAAGTTAAAGTTAAAGTTAAAGTGAATGTTAAAGTTAAAGCGAAAGTTAAAGTTAAAAATAAAGTTAAAGCTAAAGTTAAAGTTAAAGTTAAGGTTAAGGTTAAAGTTAAAGTTAAAGTTAAAGTTAAAGTTAAAGTTAAAGTTAAAGTTAAAGTTAAGGTTAAAGTTAAAGTCAAAGTTAAAGTTAAAGTTAAGGTTAAAGTTAAAGTTGAAGTTAAAGTTAAAGTTAAAGTTAAAGTTAAAGTTAAAGTTAAAGTTAAAGTTAAAGTTAATGTTATAGTTAAAGTTAAAGTTGAAGTTAAAGTTAAAGTTAAAGTTATAGTTAAAGTTGAAGTTAAAGTTAAAGTTAAAGTTAGAGCTAAAGTTAAAGTTAAAGTTAAATTTAAAGTTAAAGTTAAAGTTTTTTTTTTTTTTTTTTTTTTTTTTTGTGTTTCGTGGAAGGAGGAAATACTTTATGCACTGACCGGGATATTTAAGCCTCACTGCGAGACTCTCCGAGTGTAGGACTCCCTTCTGCCATGAAGGCCTACCCACTAAAACCTAACCTCCCACGGCCCGCGCAAATCCCCGTACCTGGGACCGCGTTAGCATTACTTCGGGTACGGGTGCGCGCTACGTGAGCTCTATGGCTACTCTCACGCTAATGGGCTAGGCATCCGTCTTCTCGTTTACTGGTAAGTATATGCCTCACATATGTGCTGTCTTCTCGTTTACTGGTAAGTATATGCCTCACATATGTGCTGACCGTATCCCATCTGTCTCTTCGACAGGTCATGTTATTAATGACACTGCCCGGGGATAGGTCGCCAAGTACCTCTTCTACCCTCCTTCGCTGATGGGAGAAGTGCCTGCATTCGAAGAAGGTGTGGCGTACATCGTCTATTTCCCCACAGTACAGACAGCTCGGGCTATCAACCTTACCCATTCTGTGTAGGTATTTGCGGAAGTAACCATGTCCCGTTAGAAACTGGGTCAGGTAAAAGTCTACCTCTCCGTGCGGTCGCTTCAACCATGGATCAAGTTCAGGGATTAGTTCCCTAGTCCACTTTCCTACGATGCTGTTGCTCCACTGATCTTGCCAACGTCGGATCGATTCTTCTCGCGCCTGCATGGCAACAGCAGCTCTACTTGCTTGCGATCCGTTGTCATATATTGTTTTTCTTTCCTCAACGAGAAGATATATCGGTATGGTTCCCGCAACGACCAGGACAGCTTCAGCTGATACCGTGCGGTAAGCCGAAGATATTCGCAGCGCCCCTCTGCGCTGGACCGAGGTGAGGGCGGCTCGGTTCTTCCGGTATTTCATTGCGTCCGCCCAGATTTCTGCACCATATAAGAGTATAGAATCCGAGGCTGATGCAAGCAACTTCCTTGTGCATGGCTTTGGGCCACCTGTGTTTGCCATTAATCTACTCAACTGCGCTATTATGCGCGCAGCTCTTTCGCAGGTCCCTCGTATGTGATCCGAGAAGTTGAGTTTGCTGTCTAACCTCACTCCCAGATATTTCGCTGAAGCGAGTGTTTCTATTGGCTGGTCCCCAACCATCATGTTCCTGGTAGTGGGAATACGTCTCTTTGTGAGGATGACGATCTCCGTTTTGGCTGTTGCTAACTGGAGACCGTGCTCAGCCATCCACCTATTTACATTACGCATGACCTGGTTTAATTTTAGCTGTGCCAGCTCGCAGCTTGGTGCTGTTATCACAGCTGCCACGTCGTCTGCAAATGCAACGAGGAAGGTGCTTTCTGGCATGTCTAATCGAAGAAGACTGTCGTAAGTTATATTCCAGAGATCGGGACCTAGTACCGAACCCTGGGCTGCTCCACCTGTTATTTTAACCTTTTTTTGACCGTGAGTACTTTCATATATTAGATACCTCTCTCTTAGGTAGTCCCTTAAAATTTCTAACAAATATTGCGGTACTTTGAAAGTGCTTTCTAATGCCTCAAGCATGTCCTCCCACCTAGCTGAGTTAAAAGCGTTTTTGACGTCCAGCGTGACCAGCAACACTATAGGTCTTGCTCTGTGGCACGCTGTCTCGGCTTTCTTGACTGCGTCTATAACTTCTGCTATGGCATCCATTGTAGAGTGCCCCCTCCGAAAACCATGCTGTCTGGGCGACAGTCCTCCGGCGTCCTGTAACGCTCTGGTGAGGCGTTGCTTCAGGAGACTCTCCATCAATTTCCCTGCTGTGTCCAACATACATAGGGGACGGTAGGATGATGGAGAGTTGGGATCTCCTTTCCCTTTTGGAATGAGAACCAGTCGTGCTGTCTTCCATATGGTGGGGAAAATTCTTTCTTCGAGACATTTGTTGTACATGTGCAACATAAGTTCTGGGCAGTCGTTTGCAGCTAGTCTAATTGCCTCCGCGGGTATTCCGTCGGGCCCAGATGCTTTCCTAGGTTTCATAGTTCGCACGGCAGTTTTAAGCTCTTCTTCTTGGAATGGTTCCACGTTGCGATCTTCATGGGTAACGTACCCGCCCTCCCTAGGCAGTTGGGTGGGAAACAGGCCATCCACAATGTTTCTTATTTGGTTCTCGTCCATCAGCTGGTTTGGCGGACGGAACTTCTTCATTACTATCTTATATCCCTGCCCCCATGGGTCTCGATCCACTTCCTCGCAAAGCGCTTTCCAGCACTTAAGCTTGCTTTGCTTAATGGCAGCACTAAGAGCTTTCTTCGCTCCTTTGTACGCTTCCGACTTTTCTAGAGCCTCAGGCCTGCCGCGCGCGCGAGTTGCTAGCCTTCGCATCCTGTGGCATATTTTCCGCAGCTCCGCGATTTCGCTATTCCACCAGTATACCTGCTTTTTACCCCTCCACACTCCCCTCCGTGGCATAGAGAGGTTGCAAGCGTGGCGAAGACAGCTCATTGTCTTTTCAACCGTCTCTTCCGTCGGACTGGAGTTGTTGATTATCCGTCGGGCATCCCCCAGTACTGATGCGGAGAACGTGGCAGAGTCGACCTTGGATGCGTCCCATGCTTTTGTTCTGCGTGGCCCGTTCGGAATCTGCCTCTGACCGGGATCGTTTAGGTGGAAAGTGATGTAGTTGTGATCGCTGCCAGTCAGATCCTCTATGACTCTCCATCCAGCAGCGGTCAGCAGCAGGCTTTCTGACACTAGTGTTACATCGGGGATCGAGTATCCAAAGCCTGGCCGTCGGTATGTAGGGGTCGTACCAGTGTTAAGCACGTTCAAACCGAGCCTGGCTGCCATCTCAAGGACTAACCTTCCACGGGTGTTAGTCTTCGGCATTCCCCATTCGACGGCTCTTGCGTTAAAGTCTCCCGCCACAACCAGGTTACTAGTTAAGTCCCTCAGGTCGTCTTCAATAAGTTCAAGCTTCTCCCTGAACGTTTGAATGGGATCATTCGGGGACAAGTAGCAGCTTACTATTGTGGTATTATTCGTAGTTAGGCGGACGTAGCCTTGTCCGGCAACACGGTTCACAATATTGGCGTTTGCATCTGTCATCCAGATTGCGGCGGTGCCGGTGTTGTCTATATGCCAATCATTTCGGGCTCTATAGGGTTCGCTGATGATAACGCTGTTAGCTTTATGGTCTAAGACCAACTGTTGTAATAGCTCATCAGCAAGTCTGCTCCGGTTTAGGTTGCCTTGGATAAAACTAATCACTATTGAATTGAGACTTTGGCCTTTGCAACAGCGAGTGCCGCTCTGAAAATGCTGCATGCTCCAGATCCAGGGACATGATCGAGCTTCTGTGTATTACACAGGTAACATTTTGGAGCTGCGGTACAGGCCGAAGCTTTGTGGCCGCTTTGCCCACACTTCCAGCAGGCGTTACTCCTGTCTGGACCCTTGCATTCTGCCTTCTGGTGTCCGTAGCCGAGACACCTAAAGCAGCGTTGTACTTCTGCTCGCTGTCTGATTCGGCACTGTATCCATCCGATCGGAATTTTACCTTTTTTGAGTAGGGCGTTGCCAATATTCTCGTCCACTTCGACGACCGCCATTTTCTGTTCTCTTTGGTTTGCTGCGAACACAGAGACACGGAGAGGTCTAGTGATTTCTTCTTTTCCGACCTCCCTCCTTATTGCGTCTTGGATTTCTGTTTCAGTTGTGAGACAGTCCATGCCAAGTACTTCCAACTTCATCCGCTTGGAGAGCTGTTGTGCTTCACCGACCTCTCCTACTGCACTACCTATAGCTGCTCTGAAGGCCGTCTGGTCACTGCAGCGCGCCGTTTCAATCAGTACGTTACCAGATTTGGTTTTTCGTACTGACCGTACCACCGTACCTGTGTCATTAGGGCGGAGCTGGCCGCGTATGGCCCCTAGTACCTGGGCATAGCTTTTGCCTTCCACAGGTTTTACCACAAAAGTTGCTGCATGTCTCCTCTTTCTCGCCCGTTTTTGAGCTTTAGGAGCTTGGACGGGGGTTGCCTGCTTGGCTGGCTGGGCCCGGTGTTTCAGCCTCCGGCGCGCTACATTGGACCAAGACTCACCTTGTGAAAGCGTATTTGTTCTTTCATCCCGTTTCTTTTTGGCTTCCAAGTCCTCCGAGTGGGAATCTGAGCTCGTTCGTGCCCTCTTGCTTTTTCGGCCCGATTCTCTGCTCTCATCTACCTTTTGGGCCCTTAACGATCCCATGCAGCTTAACGCTTCCTCGAGAAGAGCCATACCGGTTTTTATGTCCTTGGACACGGTCTTCTGCTTGAGAGCGGTTTCCTGCATCTCGCGCAGCACTGATACCGCGTACTCCAGCAGTTCGTCTTGGCTCTTCCCTTCGAGGCTTGTGTATGAGAGTGAGCCTCTTGGCGGAGTCGCACGTTTCTCCTTCCCAACAGCGCGCTGTGCAACGACATTGGGTGAGCTGACCGACGCTTTTTCCCTTGCAGTAGCAGGTGTTGACTGGCTGGGGTTATTGCGCAGCTGTGCTTTCGCTGCCTTTGTCTTTTCCGCCGATTCGGTGCCTTGTGTGGGCATTACCGACAAGGTCGCTTTAGCGGGGGTTGTTAAAACCGGCGATCTCAGCACTTTAGTGCTCTTCTTGAACACCGCTTCATCGCCCCTTTCTTTCTCGCCTTCTCTACTTTTATCTTCCTTTGTTGTTTTTATTTTGTTGCTCATTTGTTCTATTGGGTCTCCGCTTCAAGCCGCTATCTCCGCACGATGTGCAGTCGCCGTCTTCAATTCCCGTGGTTATCTTTGCAGAAGCAGGGAGGCCACGCGTGGGTTGACACAGGTCCTTATGGGAGTCTGTGTTCAGAGCCAGAATACAGCGTTAGTCAGGAGTCGTCTCAACTGAGCCTGCACCACCAACTTAATGGCGACGTGCTTCGAACGTACTTGAAGACCTGCCAAGGTTTTAACGAGACGGAGACGATGCCGATATTAACCTACCAGCCGTTTCGGCAAGGTGTCACCCTTGCTTATTAAGGTAGTAGCCTATCGTCATCGCCAGCCCGTAGCAATCAGTTCATAATCATATTTCCAGTTTTGGTCAACAGGATCTTACTGGTCTCGATCCTGTGGATGCTTGATGGGGTATTTTAGGGCGGCATCCTATCGCCCTTCCACCGGAACTTTGGGATGTGTTGCCCTTAGAGCAATACATTCCCATTTTTCCACTGGATTGCTCGTTTTGGTTCGCCCTGAGTACTTAATTCACTCAGTACCTCCCGTCTTGTGGGAAGCGTTCCTCTATCCACCACCTGAGGAGGCGCCCGGTAGGGGACCGATACCCCCGCGGGTAAAGTTAAAGTTAAGGTTAAAGTTAAAGTTAAAGTAAAGTTAAAGTTAAAGTTAAAGTTATAGTTAAAGTTAAAAATATAGTTAAAGTTAAAGTTAAAGTGAAAGTTAAAGTTAAAGTTAAAAATATAGTTAAAGTTAAAGTTAAAGTGAAAGTTAAAGTTAAAGTTAATGTTAAATTTATAGCTAAAGTTAAAGTTAAAGTTAAGGTTAAAGTTAAAGTTAAAGTTAAAGTGAAAGTTAAAGTTAAAGTTAAATTTAAAGTTAAAGTTAAAGTTAAGGTTAAAGTTAAAGTTAAGGTTAAGGTTAAAGTTGAAGTTAAAGTGAATGTTAAAGTTAAAGCGAAAGTTAAAGTTAAAGTTGAAAATAAAGTTAAAGTTAAAGTTATAGTTAAGGTTAAAGTTAAAGTTGAAGTTAAAGTTAAAGTTAAAGTTATAGTTAAAGATAAAGTTAAAAATATAGTTAAAGTTAAAGTGAAAGTTAAAGTTAAATTTAAAGTTAAAGTTAAAGTTAAGGTTAAAGTTAAAGTTAAAGTTAAGGTTAAGGTTAAAGTTAAAGTTAAAGTTATAGTTAAAGTTAAAGTTAAAGTGAAAGTTAAAGTTAAAGTTAAAGTTAAAAATATAGTTAAAGTTAAAGTTGAAGTGAAAGTTAAAGTTAAAGTTAAATTTATAGCTAAAGTTAAAGTTAAAGTTAAAGTTAAATTTAAAGCTAAAGTTAAGGTTAAAGTTAAAGTTAAAGTTAAGGTTAAGGTTAAAGTTAAAGTTAAAGTTACAGTTAAAGTTATAGTTAAGGTTAAAGTTAAAGTTGAAGTTGAAGTTAAAGTTAAAGTTAAAGTTAAAGTTAAAGTTATAGTTAAAGTTAAAGTTAAAAATATAGTTAAAGTTAAAGTGAAAGTTAAAGTTAAAGTTAAAAATATAGTTAAAATTAAAGTTAAAGTGAAAGTTAAAGTTAAAGTTAAATTTAAAGTTAAAGTTAAAGTTAAGGTTAAAGTTAAAGTTAAAGTTAAAGTTAAAGTGAATGTTAAAGTTAAAGCGAAAGTTAAAGTTAAAGTTAAAGTTATAGTTAAGGTTAAAGTTAAAGTTGAAGTTAAAGTTAAAGTTAAAGTTAAAGTTAAAGATAAAGTTAAGGTTAAAGTTAAAGTTAAAGTTAAGATTAAGGTTAAGGTTAAAGTTAAAATTATAGTTAAAGTTAAAGTTAAAAATATAGTTAAAGTTAAAGTTAAAGTGAAAGTTAAAGTTAAAGTTAAATTTAAAGTTAAAGTTAAAGTTAAAGTTAAAGTTAAGGTTAAGGTTAAAGTTAAAGTTAAAGTTAAAGTTAAAGTTAAAGTTAAAGTTAAAGTGAAAGTGAAAGTTAAAGTTAAAGTAAAAGTTAAAGTTAAAGTAAAAGTTAAAGTTAAAAATAAAGTTAAAGTGAAAGTTAAAGTTAAAGTTAAATTTAAAGTTAAAGTTAAAGTTAAAGTGGAAGTTAAAGTTAAAGTTAAAGTTAAAATTAAAGTTAAAGTAAAAGTAAAAGTAAAAGTTAAAGTTAAAGTTAAAGTCAAAGTTAAAGTTAAAGTTAAGGTTAAAGTTAAAGTTAAAGTTATAGTTAAAGTTAAAGTTAAAGTTATAGTTAAAGTTAAAGTTAAAAATATAGTTAAAGTTAAAGTGAAAGTTAAAGTTAAAGATAAAGTTAAAAATATAGTTAAAATTAAAGTTAAAGTGAAAGTTAAAGTTAAAGTTAAATTTAAAGTTAAAGTTAAAGTTAAGGTTAAGGTTAAAGTTAAAGTTAAAGTTAAAGTTAAAGTTAAAGTTATAGTTAAAGTTAAAGTTAAAAATATAGTTAAAGTTAAAGTGAAAGTTAAAGTTAAAATTAAAAATATAGTTAAAGTTAAAGTTAAAGTGAAAGTTAAAGTTAAAGTTAAATTTATAGCTAAAGTTAAAGTTAAAGTTAAAGTTAAGGTTAAGGTTAAAGTTAAAGTTAAAAATATAGTTAAAGTTAAATTTAAAGTTAAAGTTAAAGTTAAGGTTAAAGTTAAAGTTGAAGTTAAGGTTAAGGTTAAAGTTAAAGTTATAGTTAAGGTTAAAGTTAAAGTTGAAGTTAAAGTTAAAGTTAAAGTTATAGTTAAAGTTAAAGTTAAAGTTAAAAATATAGTTAAAGTTAAAATTAAAGTGAAAGTTAAAGTTAAAAATATAGTTAAAATTAAAGTTAAAGAGAAAGTTAAAGTTAAAGTTAAAGTTAAAGTTAAAGTTAAAGTTAAATTTAAAGTTAAAGTTAAAGTTAAGGTTAAGGATAAAGTTAAAGTTAAAGTTATAGTTAAGGTTAAAGTTACAGTTGAAGTTATAGTTAAAGTTAAAGTGAAAGTTAAAGTTAAAGTTAAAAATATAGTTAAAGTTAAAGTTAAAGTGAAAGTTAAAGTGAAAGTTAAAGTTAAAGTTATAGTTAAAGTTAAAGTTAAAGTTAAAGTTAAAAATATAGTTAAAGTGAAAGTTAAAGTTAAAGTTAAAAATATAGTTAAAGTTAAAGTTAAAGTGAAAGTTAAAGTTAAAGTTAAATTTAAAGTTAAAGTTAAAGTTAAGGTTAAAGTTAAAGTTAAAGTTAAAGTTAAAGTTAAAGTTAAAGTTAAAGTTAAAGTAAAAGTTAAAGTTAAAGTTAAGGTTAAAGTTAAAGTTAAAATTAAAGTTAAACTGAAAGTTAAAGTTAAAGTTAAGGTTAAAGTTAAAGTTAAAGTTAAAATTAAAGTTAAACTGAAAGTTAAAGTTAAATTTATAGTTAAGGTTAAAGTTAAAGTTGAAGTTAAAGTTATAGTTAAAGTTAAAGTTAAAGTTAAAAATAAAGTTAAAATTAAAGTTAAAGTTAAGGTTAAAGTTAAAGTTAAAGTTAAAGTTAAAGTTAAAGTTAAGGTTAAGGTTAAAGTTAAAGTTAAGGCTAAGTTAAAGTTGAAGTTAAAATGAAGGTTAAATTTAAAGTTAAAGTTAAAAATAAAGTTAAAGTTAAAGTTAAAGTAAAAGTTAAAGTTAAAGTTAAAGTAAAAGTAAAAGTTAAAGTAAAAGTTAAAAATAAAGTTAAAGTTAAAGTGAATGTTAAAGTTAAAGCTGAAAATAAATTTAAAGTTATAGTTAAGGTTAAAGTTAAAGTTGAAGTTAAAGTTAAAGTTAAAGTTATAGTTAAAGTTAAAGTTAAAGTTAAAAATATAGTTAAAGTTAAAGTTAAGGTTAAAGTTAAAGTTAAAGTTAAAGTTAAAATTAAAGTTACAGTTAAAAATATAGTTATAATTAAAGTGAACGGCCTATTAATTAGGTTAGCTGCGAATATCAAATAAGCAGCCCTCGACCAAGAGCGGCTGATGAGGAGGGTTTGGCTTAAAAGGCCTAAAGCACCCTGAGAACCTCCAGTGGCAGGGCGAGTAAAAGTTGAAGTTAAAATGAAAGTTAAATTTAAAGTTAAAGTTAAAAATAAAGTTAAAGTAAAAGTTAAAGTTAAAGTTAAAGTGAATGTTAAAGTTAAAGCGAAAGTTAAAGTTAAAGTTAAAAATAAAGTTAAAGTTAAAGTTAAAGCTAAAGTTAAAGTTAAAGTTAAAGTTAAGGTTAAGGTTAAAGTTAAAGTTAAGGTTAAAGTTAAAGTCAAATTTAAAGTTAAAGTTAAGGTTAAAGTTAAAGTTGAAGTTAAAGTTAAAGTTAAAGTTAAAGTTAAAGTTAAAGTTATAGTTAAAGTTAAAGTTAAAGTTGAAGTTAACTTTCACTTTAACTTTAACTTTAACTATAACTTTAACTTTAACTTTAACCTTAACCTTAACTTTAACTTTAACCTTAACTTTAACTTTAACTTTAAATTTAACTTTAACTTTCACTTTAACTTTAACTATATTTTTAACTTTATCTTTAACTATAACTTTAACTTTAACTTTAACTTCAACTTTAACTTTAACCTTAACTATAACTTTAACTTTAACTTTATTTTCAACTTTAACTTTAACTTTCGCTTTAACTTTAACATTCACTTTAACTTTAACTTTAACCTTAACCTTAACTTTAACTTTAACCTTAACTTTAACTTTAACTTTAAATTTAACTTTAACTTTAACTTTCACTTTAACTTTAACTTTAACTTTAACCTTAACTTTAACTTTAACTTTAGCTATAAATTTAACTTTAACTTTAACTTTAACTTTCACTTTAACTTTAACTTTAACTTTAACTTTAACTATATTTTTAACTTTAACTTTAACTTTCACTTTAACTTTAACTTTAACTATATTTTTAACTTTAACTATAACTTTAACTTTAACTTTACTTTAACTTTAACTTTAACCTTAACTTTAACTTTAAATTTAACTTTAACTTTAACTTTAGCTCTAACTTTAACTTTAACTTTAACTTCAACTTTAACTATAACTTTAACTTTAACTTTAACTTCAACTTTAACTTTAACTATAACATTAACTTTAACTTTAACTTTAACTTTAACTTCAACTTTAACTTTAACCTTAACTTTAACTTTGACTTTAACTTTAACCTTAACTTTAACTTTAACTTTAACTTTAACTTTAACTTTAACCTTAACCTTAACTTTAACTTTAACTTTAGCTTTAACTTTATTTTTAACTTTAACTTTCGCTTTAACTTTAACATTCACTTTAACTTTAACTTTAACTTTAACTTTAACTTTAACTTTAACTTTATTTTTAACTTTAACTTTAAATTTAACTTTCATTTTAACTTCAACTTTTACTCGCCCTGCCACTGGAGGTTCTCAGGGTGCTTTAGGCCTTTTAAGCCAAACCCTCCTCATCAGCCGCTCTTGGTCGAGGGCTGCTTATTTGATATTCGCAGCTAACCTAATTAATAGGCCGTTCACTTTAATTTTAACTATATTTTTAACTGTAACTTTAACTTTAATTTTAACTTTAACTTTAACCTTAACTTTAACTTTAACTATATTTTTAACTTTAACTTTAACTATAACTTTAACTTTAACTTTAACTTTAACTTTAACTTTAACTTTAACTTCAACTTTAACTTTAACCTTAACTATAACTTTAACTTTAACTTTATTTTCAGCTTTAACTTTAACATTCACTTTAACTTTAACTTTATTTTTAACTTTAACTTTAACTTTTACTTTTACTTTAACTTTAACTTTAACTTTTACTTTAACTTTAACTTTATTTTTAACTTTAACTTTAAATTTAACCTTCATTTTAACTTCAACTTTAACTTTAACCTTAACTTTAACTTTAACCTTAACCTTAACTTTAACTTTAACTTTAACCTTAACTTTAACTTTAATTTTAACTATATTTTTAACTTTAACTTTAACTATAACTTTAACTTTAACTTCAACTTTAACCTTAACTATAAATTTAACTTTAACTTTCAGTTTAACTTTAATTTTAACTTTAACTTTAACCTTAACTTTAACTTTAACTTTTACTTTAACTTTAACTTTAACCTTAACTTTAACTTTAACTTTAAATTTAACTTTAACTTTAACTTTAACTTTAACTTTCACTTTAACTTTAACTTTAACTATATTTTTAACTTTAACTTTAACTATAGTTTTAACTTTAACTTTAACTATAACTTTAACTTTAACTTTCACTTTAACTTTAACTTTAACTATATTTTTAACTTTAACTTTAACTTTCACTTTAACTTTAACTATATTTTTAACTTTAGCTTTAACCATAACTTTAACTTTAACTTCAACTGTAACTTTAACCTTAACTATAACTTTAACTTTAACTTTATCCTTAACCTTAACTTTAACTTTAACTTTAAATTTAACTTTAACTTTAACTTTAACTTTAACTTTAACTTTAACTTTAACTTTAACTTTAATTTTAACTATATTTTTAACTTTAACTTTCACTTTAATTTTAACTTTAACTATATTTTTAACTTTAACTTTAACTATAACTTTAACTTTAACTTTAACTTTAACTTTAACTTCAACTTCAACTTTAACTTTAACCTTAACTATAACTTTAACTTTAACTTTAACCTTAACCTTAACTTTAACTTTAACTTTAACTTTAA
Source organism: Eurosta solidaginis (assembly GCF_040869045.1). Lineage (NCBI taxonomy): Eukaryota > Metazoa > Arthropoda > Insecta > Diptera > Tephritidae > Eurosta > Eurosta solidaginis. The sequence continues at coordinate 5,230 of NW_027137357.1, read as the reverse complement.
CTTTAACTTTAACTTTAACTTTAACTTTAACCTTAACTTTAACTTTAACTTTAACTTTAAATTTAACTTTAACTTTAACTATATTTTTAACTTTAACTTTAACTTTAACCTTAACCTTAACTTTAACTTTAACTTTAGCTATAAATTTAACTTTAACTTTAACTTTCACTTTAACTTTAACTTTAACTATATCTTTAACTTTAACTTTAACTTTAACTTTCACTTTAACTTTAACTATATTTTTAACTTTAACTTTAACTATAACTTTAACTTTAACCTTAACTTTAACTTTAACTTTAACTTTAACTTTAAATTTAACTTTAACTTTCACTTTAACTTTAATTTTAACTATATTTTTAACTTTATCTTTAACTTTAACTTTCACTTTAACTTTAACTATATTTTTAACTTTAACTTTAACTATAACTTTAACTTTAACTTTAATTTTAACTATAACTTTAACTTTAACCTTAACTTTAACTTTAACTTTGACTTTAACTTTAACTTTTACTTTTACTTTTACTTTAACTTTAACTTTATTTTTAACTTTAACTTGAAATTTAACTTTCATTTTAACTTCAACTTTAACTTTAATTTTAACCTTAACCTTAACTTTAACTTTAATTTTAACTTTAACTTTAACTTTAACTTCCACTTTAACTTTAACTTTAAATTTAACTTTAACTTTAACTTTCACTTTAACTTTAATTTTAACTATATTTTAACTTTATCTTTAACTTTAACTTTAACTTTCACTTTAACTTTAATTTTAACTTTAACTTTAACCTTAACCTTAACCTTAACTTTAACTTTAACTTTAACTTTAACTTTAAATTTAACTTTAACTTTAACTTTAACTTTAACTTTAACTTTCACTTTAACTTTAATTTTAACTATATTTTTAACTTTATCTTTAACTTTAACTTTCACTTTAACTTTAACTATATTTTTAACTTTAACTTTAACTATAACTTTAACTTTAACTTTAACTTTAACTTTAACTATAACTTTCACTTTAACTTTAACTATATTTTTAACTTTAACTTTAACTATAACTTTAACTTCAACTTTAACTTTAACCTTAACTATAACTTTAACTTTATTTTCAACTTTAACTTTAACTTTCGCTTTAACTTTAACATTCACTTTAACTTTAACTTTAACTTTAACTTTAACTTTAACTTTAACTTTAACTTTAACCTTAACCTTAACTTTAACTTTAACTTTAACTTTAACTTTAACTTTAACTTTAACCTTAACCTTAACTTTAACTTTAACTTAAACTTTAACTTTAAATTTAACTTTAACTTTCACTTTAACTTTAACTTTAACTTTAAATTTAACTTTAACCTTAACTTTAACCTTAACCTTAACTTTAACTTTAACTTTAACTTTAACCTTAACTTTAACCTTAACCTTAACTTTAACTTTAACTTTAACTTTAAATTTAACTTTAACTTTAACTTTCACTTTAACTTTAATTTTAACTATATTTTTAACTTTATCTTTAACTTTAACTTTCACTTTAACTTTAACTATATTTTTAACTTTAACTTTAACTATAACTTTAACTTTAAATTTAACTTTAACTTTCACTTTAACTTTAACTTTAACTTCAACTTTAAAGTTAAAGTTAAAGTTAAAAATAAAGTTAAAATTAAAGTTAAAGTTAAGGTTAAAGTTAAAGTTAAAGTTAAAGTTAAAGTTAAAGTTAAGGTTAAGGTTAAAGTTAAAGTTAAGGTTAAGTTAAAGTTGAAGTTAAAATGAAGGTTAAATTTAAAGATAAAGTTAAAAATAAAGTTAAAGTTAAAGTAAAAGTTAAAGTTAAAGTAAAAGTAAAAGTAAAAGTTAAAGTAAAAGTTAAAAATAAAGTTAAAGTTAAAGTGAATGTTAAAGTTAAAGCTGAAAATAAAGTTAAAGTTAAAGTTGAAGTTAAAGTTAAAGTTATAGTTAAAGTTAAAGTTAAAGTTAAAAATATAGTTAAAGTTAAAGTTAAGGTTAAAGTTAAAGTTAAAGTTAAAGTTAAAGTTAAAATTAAAGTTACAGTTAAAAATATAGTTATAATTAAAGTGAACGGCCTATTAATTAGGTTAGCTGCGAATATCAAATAAGCAGCCCTCGACCAAGAGCGGCTGATGAGGAGGGTTTGGCTTAAAAGGCCTAAAGCACCCTGAGAACCTCCAGTGGCAGGGCGAGTAAAAGTTGAAGTTAAAATGAAAGTTAAATTTAAAGTTAAAGTTAAAAATAAAGTTAAAGTTAAAGTAAAAGTTAAAGTTAAAGTTAAAGTGAATGTTAAAGTTAAAGCGAAAGTTAAAGTTAAAGTTAAAAATAAAGTTAAAGTTAAAGTTAAAGCTAAAGTTAAAGTTAAAGTTAAAGTTAAGGTTAAGGTTAAAGTTAAAGTTAAAGTTAAGGTTAAAGTTAAAGTCAAATTTAAAGTTAAAGTTAAGGTTAAAGTTAAAGTTGAAGTTAAAGTTAAAGTTAAAGTTAAAGTTAAAGTTATAGTTAAAGTTAAAGTTAAAGTTGAAGTTAACTTTCACTTTAACTTTAACTTTAACTATAACTTTAACTTTAACTTTAACCTTAACCTTAACTTTAACTTTAACTTTAACCTTAACCTTAACTTTAACTTTAACTTTAAATTTAACTTTAACTTTCACTTTAACTTTAACTATATTTTTAACTTTATCTTTAACTATAACTTTAACTTTAACTTTAACTTCAACTTTAACTTTAACCTTAACTATAACTTTAACTTTAACTTTATTTTCAACTTTAACTTTAACTTTCGCTTTAACTTTAACATTCACTTTAACTTTAACTTTAACCTTAACCTTAACTTTAACTTTAACCTTAACTTTAACTTTAACTTTAAATTTAACTTTAACTTTAACTTTCACTTTAACTTTAACTTTAACCTTAACTTTAACTTTAACTTTAGCTATAAATTTAACTTTAACTTTAACTTTAACTTTCACTTTAACTTTAACTTTAACTTTAACTATATTTTTAACTTTAACTTTAACTTTAACTTTCACTTTAACTTTAACTTTAAATATATTTTTAACTTTAACTATAACTTTAACTTTAACTTTAACTTTACTTTAACTTTAACTTTAACCTTAACTTTAACTTTAAATTTAACTTTAACTTTAACTTTAGCTCTAACTTTAACTTTAACTTTAACTTCAACTTTAACTATAACTTTAACTTTAACTTTAACTTCAACTTTAACTTTAACTATAACATTAACTTTAACTTTAACTTTAACTTTAACTTTAACTTCAATTTTAACTTTAACCTTAACTTTAACTTTAACTTTGACTTTAACTTTAACCTTAACTTTAACTTTAACTTTAACTTTAACTTTAACTTTAACTTTAACCTTAACCTTAACTTTAACTTTAACTTTAGCTTTAACTTTATTTTTAACTTTAACTTTCGCTTTAACTTTAACATTCACTTTAACTTTAACTTTAACTTTTACTTTAACTTTAAATTTAACTTTCATTTTAACTTCAACTTTTACTCGCCCTGCCACTGGAGGTTCTCAGGGTGCTTTAGGCCTTTTAAGCCAAACCCTCCTCATCAGCCGCTCTTGGTCGAGGGCTGCTTATTTGATATTCGCAGCTAACCTAATTAATAGGCCGTTCACTTTAATTTTAACTATATTTTTAACTGTAACTTTAACTTTAATTTTAACTTTAACTTTAACTTTAACCTTAACTTTAACTTTAACTATATTTTTAACTTTAACTTTAACTATAACTTTAACTTTAACTTTAACTTTAACTTTAACTTTAACTTCAACTTTAACTTTAACCTTAACTATAACTTTAACTTTAACTTTATTTTCAGCTTTAACTTTAACATTCACTTTAACTTTAACTTTATTTTTAACTTTAACTTTAACTTTTACTTTTACTTTAACTTTAACTTTTACTTTAACTTTAACTTTATTTTTAACTTTAACTTTAAATTTAACCTTCATTTTAACTTCAACTTTAACTTTAACCTTAACTTTAACTTTAACCTTAACCTTAACTTTAACTTTAACTTTAACTTTAACTTTAACCTTAACTTTAACTTTAATTTTAACTATATTTTTAACTTTAACTTTAACTATAACTTTAACTTTAACTTCAACTTTAACCTTAACTATAAATTTAACTTTAACTTTCAGTTTAACTTTAATTTTAACTTTAACTTTAACCTTAACTTTAACTTTAACTTTTACTTTAACTTTAACTTTAACTTTAACCTTAACTTTAACTTTAACTTTAAATTTAACTTTAACTTTAACTTTAACTTTAACTTTCACTTTAACTTTAACTTTAACTATATTTTTAACTTTAACTTTAACTTTAACTATAGTTTTAACTTTAACTTTAACTATAACTTTAACTTTAACTTTCACTTTAACTTTAACTTTAACTATATTTTTAACTTTAACTTTAACTTTCACTTTAACTTTAACTATATTTTTAACTTTAGCTTTAACTATAACTTTAACTTTAACTTCAACTGTAACTTTAACCTTAACTATAACTTTAACTTTAACTTTATCCTTAACCTTAACTTTAACTTTAACTTTAAATTTAACTTTAACTTTAACTTTAACTTTAATTTTAACTATATTTTTAACTTTAACTTTCACTTTAATTTTAACTTTAACTATATTTTTAACTTTAACTTTAACTATAACTTTAACTTTAACTTTAACTTTAACTTTAACTTCAACTTCAACTTTAACTTTAACCTTAACTATAACTTTAACTTTAACTTTAACTTTAACCTTAACTTTAACTTTAACTTTAACTTTAACCTTAACTTTAACTTTAACTTTAAATTTAACTTTAACTTTAACTATATTTTTAACTTTAACTTTAACTTTAACCTTAACCTTAACTTTAACTTTAACTTTAGCTATAAATTTAACTTTAACTTTAACTTTCACTTTAACTTTAACTTTAACTATATCTTTAACTTTAACTTTAACTTTAACTTTCACTTTAACTTTAACTATATTTTTAACTTTAACTTCACTCTCCATCATCCTACCGTCCCCTATGTATGTTGGACACAGCAGGGAAATTGATGGAGAGTCTCCTGAAGCAACGCCTCACCAGAGCGTTACAGGACGCCGGAGGACTGTCGCCCAGACAGCATGGTTTTCGGAGGGGGCACTCTACAATGGATGCCATAGCAGAAGTTATAGACGCAGTCAAGAAAG
>NW_027137356.1:0-32654 GCF_040869045.1 Eurosta solidaginis | reverse complement strand
AAGGTGTTAATGAGTATTTTAAAAGGGAGGGGGCCTAAGTTCTATAGGTGGACGCCTTTTCGAGATAGCGCCATAAAGGTGTACCAGGGGTGACTCTAGAATTTGTGTGTACGATATGGGTATCAAATGAAAGGTGTTAGTGGGTATTTTAAAAGGGAGGGGGCCTTAGTTCTATAGGTGGACGCCTTTTCGAGATATCACCATAAAGGTGTACCAGGGGTGACTCTAGAATTTGTGTGTACGATATGGGTATCAAATGAAAGGTGTTAATGAGTATTTTAAAAGGGAGGGGGCCTTAGTTCTATAGGTGGACGTGTTTTCGAGATAGCGCCATAAAGGTGTACCAGGGGTGACTCTAGAATTTGTGTGTACGATATGGGTATCAAATGAAAGGTGTTAATGAGTATTTTAAAAGGGAGGGGGCCTTAGTTCTATAGGTGGACGCCTTTTCGAGATAGCGCCATAAAGGTGTACCAGGGGTGACTCTAGAATTTGTGTGTACGATATGGGTATCAAATGAAAGGTGTTAATGAGTATTTTAAAAGGGAGGGGGCCTTAATTCTATAGGTGGACGCCTTTTCGAGATAGCGCCATAAAGGTGTACCAGGGGTGAGTCTAGAATTTGTTTGTACGATATGGGTATCAAATGAAAAGTGTTAATAAGTATTTTAAAAGGGAATGTGCCTTAGTTTTTTTTCTGGACGACTTTTCGGGATATCAACATAAACGTGGGCCAGGGGTGACTCTAGAATGCGGCTGTACAATATGGATATCAAATGAAAAGTGTTAATGAGTATTTTAAAAGGGAGTGTGCCTTAGTTCTATAGGTGAACGCCTTTTCGAGATATCGCCATAAAGGTGGAGCAGGGGTGACTCTGGAATTTTTTTGTACGATATGGGTATCAAATGAAAGGTGTTAATGAGTATTTTAAAAGGGAGTGGACTTTAAATCTATAAGTGGACGGCTTTTCGAGATATCGCATAAACGTGGACCAGGGGTGACTCTAGAATTCGTTTGTACAATATGGGTATCAAACGAAAGGTGTTGATCAGTATTTTAAAACGGAGTGGGCCTTAGTTCTATGGGTGGAAGCATTTTCGAGATATCGCCATAAGGTGGACCAGGGCTGACTCTAGAATTTGTTTGTACGATATGGGTATCAAACGAAAGGTGATAATGAGTATTTTAAAAGGGAGTGGGTCTTAGTTCTATAGGTGGACGCCTTTTGGAGATATCGCCATAAAGGTGGACCAGGGGTGACTCTAGAATTTGTTTGTACGATATGGGTATCAAACGAAAGGTGATAATGGGTATTTTAAAAGGGAGTGGGCCTTAGTTCTATAGGTGGACGCCTTTTCGAGATATCGCCATAAAGGTGGACCAGGGTTGACTCTATAATGTGTTTGTACGATATGGGTATCAAATTAAAAGTATTAATGAGGGTTTTAAAACGGAGTGGTTGTAGTTGTATATGTGAAGGCGTTTTCGAGATATCGACCAAAATGTGGACCAGGGTGACCCAGAACATCATCTGTCGGGTGCCGCTAATTTATTTATATACGTAATACCACGAACAGTTATCCTTCCAAGATTCCAAGGGCTTTTGATTTCGCCCTGCAACACTTTTTCATTTTCTTCTACTTAATACCTATGGTAGGTGTCACACCCCATTTTACAAAGTTTTTTTCTAAAGTTATATTTTGCGTCAATAGACCAGTCCAATTACCATGTTTCATCCCTTTTTTCGTATTTGGTATATTATTATGGCATTTTTTTCAATTTTAGTAATTTTCTATATCGACTATGACGGATTTCGGCCATTTTTTACACCAATATAAAGTGAGTTCAGATAAGTACATGAACTGAGTTTAGTAAAGATATATCAATTTTTGCTCAAGTTATCGTGTTATTGGCCGAGCGGAAGGTCAGATGGTCGACTGTGTATAAAAACTGTGCGTGGCTTCAACCGATTTCGCCTTTTTTCACAGAAAACAGTTATCGTCCTAGAATCTAAGCCCCTACCAAATTTCACAAGGATTGGTAATGTTTTGTTCGACATATGGCATTAAAAGTATCCTAGACAAATTAAATGAAAAAGGGCGGAGCCACGCCCATTTTGAAAATTTCTTTTATTTTTGTATTTTGTTGCACCATATCATTACTGGAGTTGAATTTTGACATAATTTACTTCTATACTGTAAAGATATTAACTTTTCTTTTAAAATTTGACTTAAAAAATTTTTTTTTAAAAGTGGGCGCGGTCGTTCTCCGATTTTGGTAATTTTTATTAAGCATGCATATAGTAATAAGAGTAACGTTCCTGCAAATTTCATCATGATATCTTCAACGAATGCCAAATTACAGCTTGCAAAACTTCTAAATTACCTTCTTTTAAAAGTGGGCGGTGCGACGCCCATTGCCCAAAATTTTACTAGTTTTCTATTCTGCATCATAAGTTCAACTGACCTACCAAGTTTCATCGCTCTATCCATATTTGGTAATGAATTATCGCACTTTTTCAATTTTTCGAAATTTTCGATATCGAAAAAGTGGTCGTGGTTATAGTCCGATATCGTTCATTTTAAATAGCGATCTGAGATGAGTGCCCAGGAACCTACATACAAAATTTCATCAAGATACCTCAAAATTTACTCAAGTTATCGAGTTAACGGACGGACGGACGGACATGGCTCAATCGAATTTTTTTTCGATACTGATGATTTTGATATATGGAAGTCTATATCTATCTCGATTCCTTTATACCTGTAATATACTCTGTGAGCTCTGCTCAACTGAGTATAAAAATAACTAAATGAGCTGATAACCTGAAAGGCACGCTTACGTGAATAGTACAATACAGTTCTTTCGAGTTAAAAAAAAAACATTTTGTTTTTAAGTTAAATTAATTGATATGGTGAAAGAATTACTTTTTCATAAAACAAAGGAGTGAAACTACAATTAGCTAAAACCAAGGAGAATTTTTTAGATAAATATAGTGTTGCTTTTTCGAGTATTTAGTTGGTTAAAATATTACAAAAAGAGTAATTATAGTTATAACAGTTCTTTACAGGATTCATTTAAAAAAATCAAAAATAGAACGAACAAGTAAGGAAGGCTAAGTTCGGGTGTACCCTATGGAGACAAACTAAGGGAAAATCACCATGTAGGAAAATAAACCTATGACATATGTATCAAACGGAAGCTATTAAAGAGTGTTTTAAGAGGGAGTGGGCCATAGTTCTATAGGTGGACGTCATTTAGGGATATCGCCATAACGGTGGACCAGGGCTGACTCTGGAATATGTTTGTACGATATGAGTATCAAATGAAAGGTGTTAATGAGTATTTTAAAAGGGAGTACGCCTTAGTTATGTAGGTGGACGCCTTTTCGAGATATCGCCATAAAGGTTGACCAGGGGTGACTCTAGAATTTGTTTGTACGATATGGGTATCAAATGAAATGTGTTAATGAGTATTTTAAAAGGGAGTGGGCCTTAGTTCTATAGGTGGACGCCTTTTCGAGATATCACCATAAAGGTGGACCAGGGGTGACTCTAGAATTTGTTTGTACGATATGGGTATCAAATGAAAGGTGTTAATGAGTATTTTAAAAGGGCGTTTGCCTTAGTTCTGTAGGTGGACGCCTTTTCGAGATATCGCCATAAAGGTTGACCAGGGGTGTCTCTAGAATTTGTTTGTACGATATGGGTATCAAATGAAAGGTGTTAATGAGTATTTTAAAAGGGAGTGGGCCTTAGTTCTATAGGTGGACACCTTTTCGAGATATCACCATAAAGGTGGACCAGGGGTGACTCTAGAATTTGTTTGTACGATATGGGTATCAAATGAAAGGTGTTAATGAGTATTTTAAAAGGGAGTGGGCCTTAGTTCTATAGGTGGACGCCTTTTCGAGATATCACCATAAAGGTGAACCAGGGGTGACTCTAGTATTTGTTTGTACGATATGGGTATTAAATGAAAGGTGTTACTGATTATTTTTAAAGGCCGTTTGCCTTAGTTCTGTAGGTGGACGCCTTTTCGAGATATCGCCATAAAGGTTGACCAGGGGTGACTCTAGAATTTGTTTGTACGATATGGGTATCAAATGAAATGTGTTAATGAGTATTTTAAAAGGGAGTGGGCCTTAGTTCTATAGGTGGACGCCTTTTCGAGATATCACCATAAAGGTGGACCAGGGGTGACTCTAGAATTTGTTTGTACGATATGAGTATCAAATGAAAGGTGTTAAGGAGTATTTTAAAAGGGAGTACGCCTTAGTTCTGTAGGTGGACGCCTTTTCGAGATATCGCCATAAAGGTTGACCAGGGTGACTCTAGAATTTGTTTGTACGATATGGGTATCAAATGAAAGCTGTTAATGAGTATTTTAAAAGGGCGTTTGCCTTAGTTCTGTAGGTGGACGCCTTTTCGAGATATCGCCATAAAGGTGGACCAGGGGTGACTCTAGCATGTGTTTGTGCGATATGGGTATCAAATTAAAGGTATTAATTAGGGTTTTAAAAGGGAGTGGTCGTAGTTGTATATGTGAATGCGTTTTCCACATATCGACCAAAATGTGGACCAGGGTGACCCAGAACATCATCTGTCGGATACAGCTAATTTATTTATATATGTAATACCACGAACAGTATTCCTGCCAAGATTTCAAGGGTTTTTTATTTCGCCCTGCAGAACTTTTTCATTTTCTTCTACTTAATATGGTAGGTGTCACAACCATTTTACAAAGTTTTTTTCTAAAGTTATATTTTACGTCAATAAACCAATCCAATTACCATGTTTCATCCCTTTTTTCGTATTTGGCTTGAATTATGGCATTTTTTTCATTTTCGTAATTTTCGATATCGAAAAAGTGGGCGTGATCGGATTTCGGCCATTTTTATACCAATACAAAGTGAGTTCAGATAAGTACGTGAACTGAGTTTAGTAAATATATATCCATTTTTGCTCAAGTCATCGTGTTAATGGCCGAGCGGAAGGACAGACGGTCGACTGTTTATAAAAGCTGGGCGTGGCTTCAACCGATTTCGCTCTTTTTGACAGAAATAAGTTATCGTCCCAGAATCTAAGCCCTTACCAAATTTCACAAGGATTGGTAAATTTTTGTTCGACTTATGGCATTAAAAGTATCCTAGACAAATTAAATGAAAAGGGGCGGAGCCACGCCCATTTTGAAATTTTCTTTTATTTTTGTATTTTGTTGCACCATATAATTACTGGAGTTAAATATTGATATAATTTACTTATATACTGTAAAGATTTAAATTTTTTGTTAAAATTTGACTTAAAAAAATTTTTTTATTTAAATTTTATTTTTAATTTTTTTAATTAAGCATACATATAGTAATAGGAGTAACGATCCTGCCAAATTTCATCATGATATCTCCAACGACTGCGAAATTACAGCTTGCAAAACTTCTCAATTACCTTCTTTTAAAAGTGGGCGGTGCCACGCCCATTGTAGAAGATTTTACTAATTTTATATTCTCCATCATAAGTTTTATTTTATTTATTTATTTGTTTAAGTCTATGAATTTTAATCCTTACAGACTATGATACAAGGAAAATTTAAAAAATACTTATGCCTAAAAGTAATCGGTTTACTTAGAAAGCAGACTTCAAAATATTCATAAATTCAGCTCTTTGTATAGAAAAATCAAGAGCAACGGTTCAACTCACCTACCAAGTTTCATCGCTTTATCCGTCTTTGGTAATGAATTATCGTACTTTTTCTGTTTTTCGAAATTTTCGATATCGAAAAAGTAGGTGTGGTTATAGTCCGATATCGTTAAATAGCGATCTGAGATGAGTGCTCAGGAGCCTACATACCAAATTTCATCAAGATACCTCAAAATTTACTCAAGTTATCTTGTTAACGGACGGACAGACATGGCTCAATCAAATTTTTTTTTCGATCCTGATGATTTTGATATATGGAAGCCTATATCTATTTCGATTCCTTTATACCTGTGCAACCAACCGTTATCCAATCAAAGTTAATATACTCTGTGAGCTCTGCTCAACTGAGTATAAAAATCAATAATAGAACGAATAAGTAAGGAAGGCTAATTTCGGGTGTACCCTATGGAGACAAAATAAGGGAAAATCACCATGTAGGAAAATGAACCTAGGGCAACCCTGGAATTTGTTTGTATGAAATGTGTATCAAATGGAAGGTATTAAAGAGTATTTTAAGAGGGAGTGGGCCATAGTTCTATAGGTGGATGCCTTTTCGAGATAGCGCCATAAAGGTGTACCAGGGGTGACTCTAGAATTTGTGTGTACGACATGGGTATCAAATGAAAGGTGTTAATGAGTATTTTAAAAGGGAGGGGCCTTAGTTCTATAGGTGGACGCCTTTTCGAGATAGCGCCATAAAGGTGTACCAGGGGTGACTCTAGAATTTGTGTGTACGACATGGGTATCAAATGAAAGGTGTTAATGAGTATTTTAAAAGGGAGTGGGCCTTAGTTCTATAGGTGGACGCCTTTTCGAGATATCGCCATAAAGGTGGACCAGGGCTGACTCTGGAATTTGTTTGTACGATATGGGTATCAAATGAAAGGTGTTAATGAGTATTTTAAAAGGGCGTTTGCCTTAGTTCTGTAGGTGGACGCCTTTTCGAGATAGCGCCATAAAGGTGTACCAGGGGTGACTCTAGAATTTGTGTGTACGATATGGGTATGAAATGAAAGGTGTTAATGAGTATTTTAAAAGGGAGGGGGCCTTACTTCTATAGGTGGACGCCTTTTCGAGATAGCGCCATAAAGGTGTACCAGGGGTGACTCTAGAATTTGTGTGTACGATATGGGTATCAAATGAAAGGTGTTAATGAGTATTTTAAAAGGGAGCGGGCCTTTGTTCTATAGGTGGACGCCTTTTCGAGACTCTAGAATTTGTTTGTACGATATGGGTATCAAATGAAAGGTGTTAATGAGTATTTTAAAAGGGCGTTTGCCTTACTTCTGTAGGTAGACGCCTTTTCGAGATAGCGCCATAAAGGTGTACCAGGGGTGACTCTAGAATTTGTTTGTACGATATGAGTATCAAATGAAAGGTGTTAATGAGTATTTTAAAAGGGAGTGGGCCTTGGTTCTATAGGTGGACGCCTTTTCGAGATATCACCATAAAGGTGGACCAGGGGTGACTCTAGAATTTGTTTGTACGATATGGGTATCAAATGAAAGGTGTTAATGAGTATTTTAAAAGGGCGTTTGCCTTACTTCTGTAGGTAGACGCCTTTTCGATATATCGCCATAAAGGTTGACCAGGGGTGACTCTAGAATTTATTTGTACGATATGGGTATCAAATGAAAGGTGTTAATGAGTATTTTAAAAGGGAGTGGGCCTTAGTTCTAAAGGTGAACGCCTTTTCGAGATATCACCATAAAGGTGGACCAGGGGTGACTCTAGAATTTGTTTGTACGATATGGGTATCAAATGAAAGGTGTTAATGAGTATTTTAAAAGGGAGTGGGCCTTAGTTCTATAGGTGGACGCCTTTTCGAGATATCACCATAAAGGTGGACCAGGGGTGCCTCTAGAATTTGTTTGTACGATATGGGTATCAAATGAAAGGTGTTAATGAGTATTTTAAAAGGGAGTGGGCCTTAGTTCTATAGGTGGACGCCTTTGCGAGATATCACCATAAAGGTGAACCAGGGGTGACTCTAGAATTTGTTTGTACGATATGGTATCAAATGAAAGGTGTTAATAATTATTTTAAAAGGGCATTTGCCTTAGTTCTGTAGGTGGACGCCTTTTCGAGATATCGCCATAAAGGTGGACAAGGAGCGACTCTAGCATGTGTTTGTGCGATATGGGTATCAAATTAAAGGTATTAATGAGGGTTTTAAAAGGGAGTGGTGGTAGTTGTATATGTGAAGGCGTTTTCCAGATATCGACCAAAATGTGGACCAGGGTGACACAGAACATCATCTGTCGGATACAGCTAATTTATTTATATATGTAATACCACGAACAGTATTCCTGCCAAGATTTCAAGGGTTTTTTATTTCGCCCTGCAGAACTTTTTCATTTTCTTCTACTTAATATGGTAGGTGTCACACCCATTTTACAAAGTTTTTTTCTAAAGTTATATTTTACGTCAATAAACCAATCCAATTACCATGTTTCATCCCTTTTTTCGTATTTGGTTTGAATTATGGCATTTTTTTCATTTTTCGTAATTTTCGATATCGATAAAGTGGGCGTGATCGGATTTCGGCCATTTTTTATACCAATACAAAGTGAGTTCAGATAAGTACGTGAACTGAGTTTAGTAAAGATATATCCATTTTTGCTCAAGTTATCGTGTTAATGGGCGAGCGGAAGGACAGACGGTCGACTGTGTATAAAAACTGGGCGTGGCTTCAGCCGATTTCGCCCTTTTTACAGAAATAAGTTATCGTCTTAGAATCTAAGCCCTCACCAAATTTCACAAGGATTGGTAAATTTTTGTTCGACTTATGGCATTAAAAATATCCTAGACAAATTAAATAAAAAGGGGCGGAGCCACGCCCATTTTGGAATTTTTTTTTATTTTTGTATTTTGTTGTACCATATAATTATTGGAGTTAAATCTTGATATAATTTACTTATATACTGTAAAGATATTACATTTTTGCTAAAATTTGACTTAAAAAAATTTTTTTTTTAAAGTGGTCGTGGTCGTTCTCTGATTTTGCTAATTTTAATTAAGCATACATATAGTAATAGGAGTAACGTTCCTGCCAAATTTCATCATAATATCTCCAACGACTGCGAAATTACAGCTTGCTAAACTTTTGAACTACCTTATTTTAAAAGTGGGCGGTGCCACGCGCATTGTCCAAGATTTTTATAATTTTCTATTCTCCATCATAAGTTCAACTCACCTACCAAGTTTCATCGCTTTATCCGTCTTTGGTAATGAATTATCGCACTTTTTCTGTTTTTCGAAATTTTCGATATCGAAAAAGTAGGCGTGGGTATAGTCCGATAACGTTCATTTTAAATAGCGATCTGAGATGAGCGCTCAGGAGCCTACATACCGAATATCATCAAGATACCTCAAAATTTACTTAAGTTATCGTGTTAACGGACGGACGGACATGGCTCAATCAAATTTTTTTTTCGATCCTGATGATTTTGATATATGGAAGCCTTAACCTATTTCGATTCCTTTATACCTGTACAACCAACCGTTATCCAATCAAAGTTAATATACTCTGTAAGCTCTGCTCAACTGAGTATAAAAATCAATAATAGAACGAACAAGTAAGGAAGGCTAATTTCGGGTGTACCCAATGGAGACAAAATAAGGGAAAATCACCATGTAGGAAAATGAACCTAGGGTGACCCTGGAATTTGTTTGTATGACATGTGTATCAAATGGAAGGTATTAAAGAGAATTTTAAGAGGGAGTGGGCCATAGTTCTATAGGTGGACGCCATTTAGGGATATCGCCATAAAGGTGGACCAGGGCTGACTCTGGAATTTGTTTGTACGATATGGGTATCAAATGAAAGGTGTTAATGAGTATTTTAAAAGGTCGTGGGCTTAGTTCTATAGGTGGACTCCTTTTCGAGACAGCGCCATAAAGGTGTACCAGAGGTGCCTCTAGAATTTGTGTGTACGATATGGGTATCAAATGAAAGGTGTTAATGAGTATTTTAAAAGGTCGTGGGCTTAGTTCTATAGGTGGACTCCTTTTCGAGACAGCGCCATAAAGGTGTACCAGAGGTGACTCTAGAATTTGTGTGTACGATATGGGTATCAAATGAAAGGTGTTAATGAGTATTTTAAAAGGGAGGGGGCCTTAGTTCTATAGGTGGACGCCTTTTCGAGATAGCGCCATAAAGGTGTACCAGGGGTGACTCTAGAATTTGTGTGTACGATATGGGTATCAAATGAAAGGTGTTAATGAGTATTTTAAAAGGTCGTGGGCTTAGTTCTATAGGTGGACTCCTTTTCGAGACAGCGCCATAAAGGTGTACCAGAGGTGACTCTAGAATTTGTGTGTACGATATGGGTATCAAATGAAAGGTGTTAATGAGTATTTTAAAAGGGAGGGGGCCTAAGTTCTATAGGTGGACGCCTTTTCGAGATAGCGCCATAAAGGTGTACCAGGGGTGACTCTAGAATTTGTGTGTACGATATGGGTATCAAAAGAAAGGTGTTAATGAGTATTTTAAAAGGGAGGGGGCCTTAGTTCTATAGGTGGACGCCTTTTCGCGATAGCGCCATAAAGGTGTACCAGGGGTGACTCTAGAATTTGTGTGTACGATATGGGTATCAAATGAAAGGTGTTAATGAGTATTTTAAAAGGGAGGGGGCCTTAGTTCTATAGGTGGACGCCTTTTCGAGATAGCGCCATAAAGGTGTACCAGGGGTGACTCTAGAATTTGTGTGTACGATATGGGTATCAAATGAAAGGTGTTAATGAGTATTTTAAAAGGGAGGGGACCTTTGTTCTATAGGTGGACGCCTTTTCGAGATAGAGCCATAAAGGTGTACCAGGGGTGACTCTAGAATTTGTGTGTACGATATGGGTATCAAATGAAAGGTGTTAATGAGTATTTTAAAAGGGAGTGGACCTTAAATCTATAAGTGGACGCCTTTTCGAGATATCGCATAAACGTGGACCAGGGGTGACTATAGAATGCATTTGTACAATATGGGTATCAAACGAGAAGTGTTGATGAGTATTTTAAAACGGAGTGGGCCTTAGTTCTATGGGTGGAAGCCTTTTCGAGATATCGCCATAAGGTGGATCAGGGGTGACTCTAGAATTTGTTTGTACGATATGGGTATCAAACGAAAGGTGATAATGAGTATTTTAAAAGGGAGTGGGCCTTAGTTCTATAGGTGGACGCCTTTTCGAGATAGCGCCATAAAGGTGTACCAGGGGTGACTCTAGAATTTGTGTGTACGATATGGGTATCAAATGAAAGGTGTTAATGAGTATTTTAAAAGGGAGGGGGCCTAAGTTCTATAGGTGGACGCCATTTCGAGATAGCGCCATAAAGGTGTACCAGGGGTGACTCTAGAATTTGTGTGTACGATATGGGTATCAAAAGAAAGGTGTTAATGAGTATTTTAAAAGGGAGGGGGCCTTAGGTCTATAGGTGGACGCCTTTTCGCGATAGCGCCATAAAGGTGTACCAGGGGTGACTCTAGAATTTGTGTGTACGATATGGGTATCAAATGAAAGGTGTTAATGAGTATTTTAAAAGGGAGGGGGCCTAAGTTCTATAGGTGGACGCCTTTTCGAGATAGCGCCATAAAGGTGTACCAGGGGTGACTCTAGAATTTGTGTGTACGATATGGGTATCAAATGAAAGGTGTTAATGAGTATTTTAAAAGGGAGGGGGCCTTAGTTCTATAGGTGGACACCTTTTCGAGATAGCGCCATAAAGGTGTACCAGGGGTGACTCTAGAATTTGTGTGTACGATATGGGTATCAAATGAAAGGTGTTAATGAGTATTTTAAAAGGGCGGGGACCTTTGTTCTATAGGTGGACGCCTTTTCGAGATAGCGCCATAAAGGTGTACCACGGGTGACTCTAGAATTTGTGTGTACGATATGGGTATCAAATGAAAGGTGTTAATGAGTATTTTAAAAGGGAGGGGACCTTTGTTCTATAAGTGGACGCCTTTTCGAGATAGAGCCATTAAGGTATACCAGGGGTGACTCTAGAATTTGTGTGTACGATATGGGTATCAAATGAAAGGTGTTAATGAGTATTTTAAAAGGGAGTGGACCTTAAATCTATAAGTGGACGCCTTTTCGAGATATCGCAAAAACGTGGACCAGGGGTGACTCTAGAATGCATTTGTACAATATGGGTATCAAACGAGAAGTGTTGATGAGTATTTTAAAACGGAGTGGGCCTTAGTTCTATGGGTGGAAGCCTTTTCGAGATATCGCCATAAGATGGATCAGGGGTGACTCTAGAATTTGTTTGTACGATATGGGTATCAAACGAAAGGTGATAATGAGTATTTTAAAAGGGAGTGGGCCTTAGTTCTATAGGTGGACGCCTTTTCGAGATAGCGCCATAAAGGTGTACCAGGGGTGACTCTAGAATTTGTGTGTACGATATGGGTATCAAATGAAAGGTGTTAATGAGTATTTTAAAAGGGAGGGGACCTTTGTTCTATAGGTGGACGCCTTTTCGAGATATCGCCATAAAGGTGGACCAGGGTTGACTCTATAATGTGTTTGTACGATATGGGTATCAAATTAAAGGTATTATTGAGGGTTTTAAAAGGGAGTGGTTGTAATTGTATATGTTTTCGAGATATCGACCAAAATGTGGACCAGGGTGACTCAGAACATCATCTGTAAGGTACCGCTAATTTATTTATATACGTAATACCACGAACAGTTATCCTTCCAAGATTCCAAGGGCCTTTGATTTCGCCCTGCAAAACTTTTTCATTTTCTTCTTCTTAATATGGTAGGTGTCACACCCATTTTACAAAGTTTTTTTCTAAAGTTATATTTTGCGTCAATAGACCAATCCAATTACCATGTTTCATCCCTTTTTTCGTATTTGGTATATTATTATGGCATTTTTTCATTTTTAGTAATTTTCGATATCGAAAAAGTGGGCGTGGTCATGGTCGGATTTCGGCCATTTTTTACACCAATATAAAGTGAGTTCAGATAAGTACGTGAATTGAGTTTAGTAAAGATACATCAATTTTTGCTCAAGTTATCGTGTTAATGGCCGAGCGGAAGGTCAGATGGTCGACTGTGTATAAAAACTGGGCGTGGCTTCAACCGATTTCGCCTTTTTTCACAGAAAACAGTTATCGTCCCAGAGTCTAAGCCCCTACAAAATTTCACAAGGATTGGTAATGTTTTGTTCGACATATGGCAATAAAAGTATCCTAGACAAATTAAATGAAAAAGGGCGGAGCAACGACTATTTTGAAATTTTCTTTTATTTTTGTATTTTGTGGCGCCATATTATTACTGGAGTTGAATGTTGACATAATTTACTTATATACTGTAAAGATATTAAATTTTATGTTAAAATTTGACTTAAAAAAATTTTTTTTTTTAAGTGGGCGTGTTCGTTCTCCTATTTTGGTAATTTTTATTAAGCATACATGTAGCGATAGGAGTAACGTTCCTGCTAAATTTCATCATGATATCTTCAAATTACAGCCAAATTACAGCTTGCCAAACTATTAAATTACCTTCTTTTAAAAGTGGGCGGTGCCACGCCCATTGTCCAAAATTTTACTAATTTTCTATTCTGCGTCATACGCTCAACTCACCTACCAAGTTTCATCGCTTTATCCGTGTTTGGTAATTTATTGTAATTATCGCACTTTTTCGGTTTTTAGAAATTTTCGATATCGAAAAAGTGTGCGTGTTTATAGTCCGATATCGTTCATTTTAAATAGCGGTCTGAGATGAGTACCCAGGAACCTGCATATTTAATTTCATCAAGATACCTCCAAATTTACTCAAGTTATCGTGTTAACGGACGGACGCAATGGCTCAATCAAATTTTTTTTTCGATGCTGATGATTTTGATATATGGAAGTCTATATCTATCTCGATTCCTTTATACCTGTACAACCAATCGTTACGCAATCAAAGTTATTATACTCTGTGAGCTCTGCTGAACTGAGTATAAAAAGCTGTGTTAGATATTAAAGATAAAACATATCGAATTTTAATTACGAATAACTTGCAGCAAATCCACGGCCATAAAAGCTTATAATTTAAAAAGGCATGTGTGCTGAACTACCGGCTTCGGGGAGTCCTTAAATGATCCCGGAAGGGTCCCAAAATGAAACAAATTGTTCCGAAATGATCTCGGCGGGATCCCGGACAAATCCCGAAAACCACCCAGAAATGATCCTTTAGGGGTCCCCAAATGATCCCGGAATAGTCCCGAAATGACCCCGACGGCATCCCGAAAACCACCCAGAAATGATGCCGGAAGGGTCCCCAAAGTATCCCGAAAAAGTCCCGACATTACTGTGACGGGATCCCGAAAACTATCCAGAAATGATACCGGAAGGGTCCCGAAAAAGTCCAGAAATGACCCTGACGGAATCCAGGACGGATCCCGAAGACCATTCAGAAATGTTGCCGGAAGGGTCCCCAAATGATCCCGGAAAAGTTTCAAAATTACCCTGACAGAATCCCGAAAACCTTCTAGAAATGATGTCGGAAGGGTCCCCAAATGATCCCGAAATAGTCCCGAAAAAGTTCCGAAAAAGTCCCGAAATTACCCTGACGGGATCCCGGATGGATGCCGAAAACCATCCAGAAATGATCCCTGACGGATCCCCAAATGATCCGTGAAATGATCCTGATGGGATGCCGAAAAGCATTCAGAAATGATTTCGGAAGGGTCCCGAAATGATCCCGAAATAGTCTCGAAAATGTCCCGAAATTACCCTGACGGGATCCCGAAAACCATCTAGAAATTATCCCGTATGAGTCCCGAAATGACCCTGACATTGTCCAGAAAAAGTCTCGAAATGACGCTGACGGGATTCCGGATGTATCCCGAAAACCACCCAAAATTGATCTCTGAAGGGTCCGCAAATGATCACGAAATAGTCCAGAAAAAGTCCTGAAATTACCCTGACGAGATCCCGGACGGATCCCGAAAACTATACAGAAATTAGCCCGGAGGGATCCCAAAATTATCTCCAAAAAGGCCCGAAATCACGGACACGGGATCCTGGAGGGATCCCGAAAACCATCCAGAATTGACCTCTGAATTGTCCGCAAATGATCCCGAAATAGTCCAGAAAAAGTCCCGAAATTACCCAGACAGGATCCCGAAAACCATTCAGAAATTATGCTGGAAGAGCTCACAAATGATCCCGAAAAAGTTCCGAAATGACCCAAACCGGATCCCGGACTGATCCCGAAAACCATTCAGAAATGATCCCACAAGGGTCTCGATATGAACCTGACGGCATTACAAATAAGGTGAAGCTAACTATAAAAGCATGTAAATTAGGCAGCAGGCCAATTGAAGCGAATGAAGAGTTAAAAACAAACATACAGGTAAAGCTGATAAAAGGGTGCTAATAAAAACAATTGAAGTAGGGCGGATGGTGGGAGGAGAAGGAGAGCACCACCGATCGTTTTTTCCAAAATTGTTTAGATCTCGATCTATATTAGCCAGAAACCAAAAATTATTGATTTAGGAGAAAATTTATATTGATTTATTACAATTTATAGATTTTGCACCAGGGGCTTAGAGATGTTGAGGAGGGACTAAGACTCACTGCTCACTTTTTAAGCCCTCGACTTATTTGTCCCATTGTGTTTGTAATATACTTAAAGTTATAATGTTTAAAAATTATTAAAAAGTAATTATTCGAAGGGGTCGTGGCGCCGCCCCCTTCCTGGTTCGAAAAAAATTTTGCCAAGTGTAGCCGTTTTGGCGTAATTCAGTCAAAAATACGAAAAAATATAATAATTAAACTGTTGAAAGAAAACTTAAATATAGAACGTGTAAAATACGCTTTCTCAACATGTACCTATTATTGTCAGATGTCACATGTAAACACAGCCAACATTACTATGAATAAAGTTTCACCACTTCCGTTTAACTTGTAACCAAGAATACACGCTTTTTGCTAGAAGTATCTGCCAGAGCAGTTACCACGCTAACAGGTTATGGGCCTTTGCTACGCAAGTTTATTCTAAGCCATCCTTCGATTTATTCGGTTGAGAAAGTTCTGGCGCGTTATTTTAATTCGAAAAAAAATGATGTCGAACGTATTTTCTGTGTCCGTAGAGCGACTTCGAGGTCGTGAGAACTTTGACGTCTGGAAAAGCCAGGCGAAATCATATTTGGTGATCAAGGGCCACTGGAAAATGGTCGAAAAAGGTTTGCCTGGGAGTGCAACAGACGCCGATCGTGATGCTAATGAAAAAGCATTGGCTGAAATCACGATGTTGGTCGAACCAAATAATTTTGGACATTTTGCCGATAAACATACAGAAAAAGACGCGTGGGATGCACTCATGGAAGCCTATGAAGACAAAGGTTTGACGCGAAAGGTTGAACTCTTAAAACAGTTGGTACAACTCAAGCTGTCGGATTGTGAATCAATGCAAGAGTATGTAAATTCAATGATTATGACTGCTTTTAAGGTTAGAAACGCAGGTATGAAAATCGATGACGAGCTGACTGCATCGCTTATGCTAGCTGGCCTGCCTAATGAGTTTCAAGCACTAGTACTTGCCGTTGAAAACTCAAAGAAAACGCTGACTGTAGACGCTGTGAAAAATCTGATTCTGCAAGATGCCAAATTTGATGCAAAGCAAGGTGTTGAAAATGCCTTGTACACCAAATCGAAAACATTTGCCAAAATTCGCTGTCATTTGTGTAAACAATTAGGACACATAAGCCGAAACTGCCGTAAGAAAACAGCAAGGGACGAAAAATCAAAACAAAACACTCAAAAAAGTCAAGTTTTATTTGCTTCATCTCTTTATGCGAATATTCGCAATAATGAAGACTGGTATGTAGACTCCGGATGTTCTCAACATATGGTAAAAAGTAAAGAATTGATGACAAATCAGAAAAGTGTAAAAAACAAGAGTGTTGTTGTAGCGAATAATAGCAAAATTACTGTTGAATGCACAGGCGATGTGCAGATTTCTTTACCTGTTAAAAATCAGAATACGAAGGCAACCATAAAGAATGCTGAATATGTTCCTAGCCTGTGTGCAAATTTGTTATCAGTGAGCCAGTTGACAGACAACGGGAAAGAGGTTAGGTTTAAAGGTAATGGATGTGAAATATTCAACGAAAATAAACAGTTGATTGCAAGTGCAAACAAAACAAATGGTTTGTACCGTCTGAACTGCGCACCAAGCAATAATATAGCAATGACCGTGAAAAACTACGACCTTTGGCATAGGCGATTGGGACATGTTTGCCGCGAAAGTGTCACAGCTATTCAAAATGCTTCTGATGGTATCAAAATTTCGTCGGGTGAAGGCAGCAAATGTGTGGTCTGCATAAAAGGCAAACAGACGCGAACATCGCACAACGAAAAAGGGAGGCGTGCTACACAGCTGTTAGAGCTAATACACAGTGACGTAATGGGACCACTAAATGTGTCTTCATTCTCTGGTGCGCGCTATTTGTTAACGTTTGTGGATGACTATTCCAGGAAAGTGTTTGCTACCCCAATTAAGTCGAAAGCCGAAGCTTTCAGAGAATTTGTTAAGTTCAAAACTTTAGCTGAAAATCAATGCTCGAAAACTATAAAAGTCCTTCGGACAGACAACGGGCGTGAGTATGTTAACGAAAAATGTAGTAAATTTCTTACAGAAAATGGCATTATCCACCAAAAAACAACACCCTACACACCGGAACAGAATGGCGTTGCCGAAAGGCTCAATCGAACTGTCACTGAAAGAGTCAGATGCATGCTCCTCGATGCAAATTTGGAAGACAGATTCTGGGCCGAGGCTGCCGTAACTGCAGCGTATCTATTGAACCGTACGCTGTGCAGAGGCAACGATGTTAGTCCAGAAGAGTTGTGGTCCGGTCAGAGACCAAACTTGAAGCACATCAAGATTTTTGGATGTAAGGCAATGGCTCACATAGCCAAAGAAAAGCGCAGTAAATTACAAGCTAAATCACGAGAATGTATTTTGGTTGGCTACAGTACTGAATCAAAGGCATACCGGCTGTACGACCCTGTAACTAAAAATATTATTATCAGTTGTGATGTGGTCTTTCTTGAAAATCAAACTAATAATAGTCCACATACTGCAGTTGGAAAGTCAAATATTGTTAATTTATGGCTTCCTGAAACAACCCCAATTCCAATTCAGGGATGGGAAATGTAGAAGAATTGCCAACAGAATGCGATAGCCGAGCAACTATGGACGGCAGCAACCAATCACAAAATGATGGCGACTCCACTGTTGAATTTTTATCAACTGACAGCGATGATACGTTTGTCCCAGAACATGATATTACCGCTGAGGACTATGAACAAATCCGGCGTTCCGAGCGATTAGAGAATGTACCACGACCAAATTACAACTTCTGCGCTACTGGGTATGTAACATCAGATCCAAACACTCTGGAAGAAGCGATGGCAAGCCATGAGCGTGATCTTTGGCAAGCAACAATGCGTGAGGAAATGGAATCACAAAAGATCAACGGCACCTGGAAGTTATCCGAGCTACCTGTTGGTAAGAAAGCTATCCGATCAAAATGGGTATTTAAGACAAAAGTAAATGTCGATGGAAACCCTGTGCGCCATAAAGCCAGGCTTGTGGTTAAAGGTTTCAACCAAAAGCAGGGCGTTGATTACGACGAGACTTTCGCGCCAGTTGCGCGATATACCTCGATTAGGTTTTTACTCGCCTTAGCAGTCAAATATGGTCTGACCGTCTATCAGATGGATGCTGTAACTGCCTTTTTGAATGGCGATCTTTAGCAAGAGATATTCATGACTCAGCCGAGTGGCTTTGATGATGGCTCAGGTCGTGTGTGCAAGCTGCAAAAATCGCTATATGGTCTGAAGCAGTCCAGTCGCGTTTGGAACATAAAGCTGAATTCAACTCTAGTAAATTTCGGTTTGCAGCACAGCAATGTCGACCAATGCGTGTACTTTCTCATTTCTGACAACAAAATGCTGTTTGTTGCAGTCTACGTGGATGATGTCATCCTCTTCGCTAACGATACAGAACTGCTTAACAAACTTAGAGACACGCTTTCTAAAAACTTCAAAATGAAGGATCTGGGTATAGCATCGTCAGTTTTGGGTATCCGTATTACTCAAAATGTGAAAGAAGGAGTAATGAAGATCGACCAGTCCCGCTATATTGCCGATGTAATTCGACGCTTCGGCATGGACGAGTGCAATCCGGTAAGCACACCCCTCGACGTCAACCAAAAGCTATCCGAGGAGATGTGCCCAACTAATGACGACGACAAAAAGGAGATGGCTAGTGTGCCATACATGCAAGCCATTGGATGTCTGCTGTTTGCAGCTCAAGTCACCCGACCTGATATATGCTACGCCGTTAACTTGCTTAGTCGATACAGTACAAATCCAGGGAAGGCTCATTGGACTGCAGTAAAGAGGGTACTACGCTACCTCAAAGGAACTCTCGACAAGGGCTTAGTATACAAAAGGAGTTCGGATGACATAATTGGTTTTTGCGACGCCGACTGGGCAAATGACGTAAGTAACCGCCGCTCAACAACTGGGTATGTTTTTTTATTTCAGAATGCAGCAATTTCTTGGGCTACCAAAAGGCAGCGTACGATAGCTTTGTCAACCACTGAGGCTGAATTAATGTCAATGGTGGCTGCGGTTCAAGAGTCAATCTGGCTTAAGCGTTTGGAAATAGAGTTAGTGCACAGAGCTTCTAAAACAATGACCTTGTTTTGCGACAACAAAAGCGCTATACACATAGCTGAAAACAACTCGTATTCAAGCAGGACAAAACATGTCGATATCAAATCAAAGTTTATCCATGAAAAACTTAAAGATGGGCAAACAACTCTACAATACATTGGAACGGACAAAATGCTAGCCGATATATTTACAAAAGCATTGTTTGCTCCAAAACTAAAACAATTTTCAAATGAATTTGGATTAATGTAATTCTTCATCTTAGCATAAGCAAAATCCTTTATATATTTTTTGATTGTACAACGTTGCCTAAACTGATTTCGATGTATGGTAAAACGTACTTATTATATATTGTTTAAAACTTAAATTGCGCTTGAATGAAATGTAATATTTAATTTAGGGAAGGTGTTGAAAGAAAACTTAAATATTGAACGTGTAAAATACGCTTTCTCAACATGTACCTATTATTGTCAGATGTGATATGTAAACACAGCCAACATTACTATGAATAAAGTTTCACCACTTCCGTTTAACTTGTAACCAAGAATACACGCTTTGTGCTAGAAGTCTCTGCCAGAGCAGTTACCACGCTAACATAAACAATTGTTTTTATTTTTATCGGCCTATTGATAAATGATTCAAGGTTCGGTTCGTGCTCAAGGCCAGACAATAATTTTTTTTAAATGATAATTATTGATATTTTTTTTATTTTTCTATAATTGAAAAATTGTATTTTGTTTTTGGAATAGTAAGTAGAAAATTTTTCAGACAACCTGCCATAGCTTCGCAGGTGCTAAGCCTTCATCATCAGTACGCCTTAGGCACGCTGCGCACACCATTATGCTATAAAGAATAATAATTAAATTATAACTGTTCCCCGGGGACGGGGACTTCCCCTTTTCAAAAACATATAGCCAGTAGATCCTTCTAGATCATTGGCTATATGTGTGCCAAATTTCATCCAAATCTGTCCAGCCGTTCTTGCGTGATTGAGGCACAAAAACAAACGTCTGGACACACACACATCCAAACTTTCCCATTTATATTATTGTAACGAATTTAGTGCAATTCCTCTTATTTGTAACCTTCTACTAGCGTTCGAATCACTAAACTGTTGAATACATAACTCCACTATTCAATAATGCAAAATGGCCTTTATTAAAGTACTTCACAATAACTCTTCTACTGGTCAACAGATAGCGTGCTTAAATCAAACTGATTCGTCGTGCCTCAGCTGCTGCTGCTTTTATACTTTTTGGTTTCCTCGTTGACATATTTCTATGCGTTTCTATTTCTAGAATTTGCTACCAGCTATAAAATTACCAGCTATAACATAACTACAGATGCACGTTATAGCTTTTTATATGCGCGTGTATATGTGAGTGATAATTCCACAGATAATTGCCTACTTTTGGGAGCATCTCAGATAAGATATATACACGTGTTTGTGCGTCTCTCTCCGCTGCGTGTACGTACATATGTGTAGATATAATGATTGATTCGTTTATGTTGATACAAGTGACTGCCTGCTTTATTGTTGTTGTGGCTTCATTTACTTAGCATCAGACTAGTGATGTGAGTATAACTTAGTGTCACTAATAGTCGTCACAATATACTAGCCTTTACCCGCGGCCCCGCCCGCAAGGAGAAAATGAAATATATGGGCTATTCACGTTAGCATGCTTATCAAGTTACCTGTTTAAAAATTTTGTTCTGTCTAATGAATTTTATTTTTGGAATTGAGTAAAAGAAAGAACTAAATGAGCTAATAACCTGATAGGATTCCCAAATGATCCCGAAATTATCCAGAAAAAGTCACGAAATGAACCCGACGCTATAGCGGACGGATCCCGAAAACCATCCAGAAATGCCCCGGAAGGGTCTCCAAAAGTTCCCGGAATAGTCCCAAAAAAACCGAAATGACAACGACACAATTCTAAACTTATCCAGAGAACGACACAGAAATGATCCGTGAAGGGTACCAAAATGATCCTGAAATAGTCCCGAAAAAGTTCCGAAATGACCCTGACGGCCTCCTGAACGGATCTCAAAAACCGTTCAGAAAATATCCAGGAAGGGTCCCTAAATTATCCCGACATAGTCCAGAAAAAGTTCCGAAATGACCCCTGGGGGATCTACGACGGATCGCGAGAACCATACAGAAATGATCCCGAAATAGTCCGAAAAAGTAAAAAAATCCCGAAATTACTCCTACGGCATCCCGGACGTATCTATAAATGATCTCGGAAGGGTCCCCAAATGATACCAAAATGGTCCCGAAATGACCCTGATGGATCCGGCAAACCATCAAGAAATGATGCCGGAAGAGTCCCCAAATGATCCGCAATAATACAGAAAAAGTCACGAAATGACCCCTAAAGGGTCCCATTGACCCCGAAATAGTCCCGAAAAAGTCACGAAATTACCCAGATGGGTAAGTGGGATGTGATTGGAAGGGTCCCAAAATGATACCGAAATAGTCTCGGAAAAGTTTAGAAATTACTTTGACAGAATCCCGGACTAATCCTGAAAACCATCCTTAAAAAATCCCGAAAAAGTCCCAAAATAACCCTCACGGGATCCCGTACAGATCCCGAAAACCAGCCAGAAATGATGCCGAAAGGCTCCCACAAATGATCCCGTATTAGTCCCGAAAAAGTCCCGATATGACCCCGACGGATTCCTGGTGGACACCGAAAACCATCCAGAAATTATGCCGGAAGGGACCCCAAATGATTCAGTCACGAAATGACCCCGACGGGATCCCAGACGGATCCAGACCACCATACAGAAATAATGCCGGAAAATACCCCAAATTATCCCGAAATAGTCCCGAAAAAGTTCCGAAATGACCGCGACGGGATACCGGACTGATCCTGAAAACTATCCAGAAATGATCGCCCAATAGTCCCGAAATGACCCTGACGTGATCCCCGACGGATCCCGGAAACTATTCAGAAATGATGCCGGAAAGGTACCAAAATGATCCCCAAATAGTCCTGACGGGATCTCGGACGGATTCCGAAAACCATCCAGAAATTATGGCGAAAGGGTCCCCAAATGATCCCGTATTAATCGCGAAAAAGTCCCGAAATGACCCCGAAGGGATCCCGGACGGATCCCTAAAACCAAGGTATTCCAAAGGATCCCGAAATATTCCCTAAATGACTCCGACGGGATCCCGGACGCGAAACCATACAGAAATGATTCCGGAAGGGTCCCAAAATGATCCCGAAAAAGTCCCGTAATGATCCCGGATACCATCAAGAATATACCTCTTAAAGGTACGCAAATGGTCCCGAAAATATCCCGAATTAATGCCGGACGGATCCCAAAACCCATCCAGAAATGATGCCGGAAGAGTCCCCAAATAATTGCGAAATAGTCCCGAAATGATCCCGGAATAGTCCCGAAAATGTCCCAAAATAACCCCGACGGGATCCCGGACGGATCCAGAAATGATGCAGGAAGGGTCCCAAAACTATCCCGAAAAGGTAACAAAAAAAAAAAAAAAACGAAATGACTCCTAGGGCATCCCGGACGGATCCAGAAATGATCTCGGAAGGGTCCAAAATTGGTCCCGAAATTATCCTGATGGTTCCCCAAACCATCAAAAAATGATGCCGGAGGGGTCCCCAAATGATCCCGAAATAATACAGTAAAAGTCACGAAATAGTGCCGAAGAACGAAATTACCCTGATGGGTTTCCGAACATATCCCGAAATCCATCCAATAATGATGCTGGAAGGGTCACAAAATGATCCCGAAAAAGTCTCGGAAAAGTCCAGAAATTACCATGACGGGATCCCGGACGGATCCCGAAAACCATCCAGAATTGATCCCGAAATAGTCCCGAAGAAGTCCAGTAATGACCCTGACGGGATCCCGGACAGATCCCGAAATCCATCCAGAAATTATCTTGGATCACAAAATTATCTCGTATTAGTAGAGAAAAAGTCCCGAAATGACCCCGACGGGATCCCTGACGGATCCCGAAAACCATCTAGAAATGATGCCGGTAGGTATCCCTAATGATCCCGAAATATTCCCTAAATGACCCCGACGGGATCCGGGACAGATCCCGAAAACCATCCAGAAATTATGCCGGAAGGGACCCCAAATGATCCCGAAAAAGTCTCGAAATGACCCTGACGGGATCCCGGACGGATCCCAAAAACCATCCAGAAATGATGCAGGAAAGGTCCTCAAATGATCGCGAAATAGTACCGAAATTAAATTGCCCTGAAGGGATCACGGACGGATCCCGAAAACCATACAGATATGATCCCGAAATAGTCCCGAAGAAGTCCAGTAATGACCCTGACGGGATCCCGGACAGATCCCGAAATCCATCCAGAAATTATCTTGGATCACAAAATTATCCCGTATTAGTAGAGAAAAAGTCCCGAAATGACCCCGACGGGATCCCTGACGGATCCCGAAAACCATCTAGAAATGATGCCGGTAGGGACCCCAAATGATCCCGAAAAAGTCTCGAAATGACCCTGACGGGATCCCGGACGGATCCCAAAAACCATCCAGAAATGATGCAGGAAAGGTCCTCAAATGATCGCGAAATAGTACCGAAATTAAATTGCCCTGACGGGATCTCGAACGGATCCCTAAATCCATCCAGAAATGATCTTGGAAGGGTCACAAAATGATCCCGAAATAGTCTCGGAAAAGTCCAGAAATTACTCTGACGGGATCCCGGACGAATCCTGAAAATCATCCTTATTTGATCCCGAAAAAGTCCCGAAATGGCACTGACGGGATCCCGAACGGATCCCGAAAACCAGCCAGAAATAATGCCGAAAGGCTCCCCAAGTGATCCCGAGTTAGTCCCGAAAAAGTCTTGAAATGACCCCGACGGGATTCCTGACAGATCCCGAAAACGATCCAGAAATTATGTCGGAAGGGGCCCCAAATGATCCCGAAAAAGTCACGAAATGACCCGGACGGATCCGAAAACTATCCATAAATGATGCCGGAAAAGTCCTCAAATGATCCATTAATAGTCCCGAAATGACCCTGATGGGATCCCGGACGGATCCTGAAAGCCATAGAGAAATGATGCCGGAAAATACCCCAAATGATCCCAAAATGATCCGGACGGATCCGAAAACTATCCATAAATGTTGCCGGAAAAGTCCTCAAATGATCTATTAATAGTCCCGAAATGACCCTGATGGGATCCCGGACGGATCCCGAAAACCATCCAGAAATGATGCCGAAAGGTCCTCAACTAATCCACTAATAGTCCCGATATGACCCTGACGGGACCCGGACGGATCCCGAAAACCATAAAGAAATTATGCCGAAAGGGTCCCCAAATGATCCCGTATTAGTAGAGAAAAAGTCCCGAAATGACCCTGACGGGTTCCCGGACGGATCCCGAAAACCATCTAGAAATGATGTCGGAAAATACCCCAAATGATCCCGAAATAGTCCCGAAATGACCCCGACGGGATCCCGGACGTATCCCGAAAACCATCCAGAAATGATGCCGGAAAGGTCCTCAATTGAACCCCTAATAGTCCCGAAATGACCCTGACGGGACCCCGGACGGACCACCGAAGTGCTTCCAGCATAAAATTCACAGGTGTGTATTTATTGCGTTTTAGTATGCATCGCATAGCTTTATTCTGTAATTTTTGTAACTTTTCAATATCGCCGTTATTGCAACACGAATAAAGAATTGTTGAGCAGTATTCAAAATGTGGTTTTATAATTATATTATATATTTTAAACGCGGCCACCGTGGTGTGATGGTAGCGTGCTCCGCCTACCACACCGTATGCCCTGGGTTCGCACCCCGGGCAAAGCAACATCAAAATTTTAGAAATAAGGTTTTTAAATTAGAAGAAAATTTTTCTAAGCGGGGTCGCCCCTCGGCAGTGTCTGGCAAGCGCTCCGGGTGTATTTCTGCCATGAAAAGCTCTCAGCGAAAACTAATCAGCCTTGCAGATGCCGTTCGGAGTCGGCATAAAACATGTAGGTCCCGTCAATTTGTAGGGAAAATCAAGAGGAACACGACGCAAATTGGAAGAGAAGCTCGGCCTTAGATCTCTTCGGAGGTTATCGCGCCTTACATTTATTTATTATACCTTTCATGAAAATGAAATGGTATATTAATTTCGTCACGAAACTGAAAATTGTAAGTCCTTAAAGGAAAATAGATAGACCCACCATTAAGTATACCGAAATAATCAGGTTGAAGAGCTGAGTTGATTTAGCCATGTCCGTCTGTCCGTCTGTCCGTCTGTCCGTCTGTCTGTTTGTATGCAAACTAGTCCCTCAATTTTTGAGATATCTTGATAAAATTTGGTGAGCGGGTGTATTTGGGTGTCCGATTAGACATTTGTCGGAACCGACCGGATCGGACCACTATAGCATATATCCTCCATACAACCGATTTTTCAGAAAAAGAGGATTTTTGTAATATCTTACCCAATTTAACAGATTGAAGCTTCAAACTTCACCATATACTTTCGTATATTGCACATATTGTTGCCTGAAAAAATTGGTGAGATCGGTCGTATATATAGTATATATCCCCCACAACCGATTGTTCAGATAAGGAACTTTTCGTAATTACTGCCCCATTTTAAGAGCTAGAGGCTTCAAATTTCAACGAATGCTTAGGTATATAGCATATATTGTTGTCTGAAAAAATCATAAAGATCGGTGGTATATATAGTATATATATGGTGGTATATATAGTATATATATATAGTATATATATATATATATTTTCGCAAATTTTAGCCCCATTTTAACAGCTAGAAGCTTCAAATTTCACCGAATACTTACGTATATAGCATATATTGTTGTCTGAAAAAAATCATAGAGATCGGTTGTATATATAGTATATATCTCATACAACCGATTGTTCAGATAAGAAACTTTTCGCAATTTCTACCCCATTTTAACAGCTATAAGCTTCAAATTTCACCGATTGCTTACGTATATAGCATATATTGTTGTCTGAAAAAATCATAGAGATCGGTTGTATATATAGTATATATCTCATACAACCGATTGTTCAGATAAGAAACTTTTCGCAATTTCTACCCCATTTTAACAGCTATAAGCTTCAAATTTCACCGATTGCTTACGTATATAGCACATATTGTTGTCTGAAAAAATCATAGAGATCGGTTGTATATATAGTATATATCTCATACAACCGATTGTTCAGATAGGAAACTTTTCGCAATTTCTACCCCATTTTAACAGCTAGAAGCTTCAAATTTCACCAAATGCTTAAGTATATAGCATATATTGTTGTCTGAAAAAATCATAGAGATCGGTTGTATATATAGTATATATCTCATACAACCGATTGTTCAGATAAGAAACTTTGCGCAATTTCTGCCCCGTTTTAACAGCTAGAAGCTTCAAATTTCACAAAATGCTTACGTATATAGCATATATTGTTGTCTGAAAAAATCATAGAGATCGGTGGTATATATATTATATACTTCATATAAACTCTCATTTTTGCCCCTTTTTTACGGCTAGAAGCTTCAAAATTCATCAAATTTCATCAAATAGTTACGTTTACGTCATATATTTTTGAAATACGTGATTCGTAGTCATAGTTTTTACATGCAGACCACAAAAAACGTGAAGCTTTGCATCCTCACACAGATTACCTACCTATTTTTATACCTTTCATGAAAATGAAATGGTATATTAATTTCGTCACGAAACCGAAAATTGTAAGTCCTTAAAGGAAAATAGATAGACCCACCATTAAGTATACCGAAATAATCAGGTTGAAGAGCTGAGTTGATTTAGCCATGTCCGTCTGTCCGTCTGTCCGTCTGTCCGTCTGTCCGTCTGTCTGTTTGTATGCAAACTAGTCCCTCAATTTTTGAGATATCTTGATAAAATTTGGTGAGCGGGTGTATTTGGGTGTCCGATTAGACATTTGTCGGAACCGACCGGATCGGACCACTATAGCATATATCCTCCATACAACCGATTTTTCAGAAAAAGAGGATTTTTGTAATATCTTACCCAATTTAACAGGTTGAAGCTTCAAACTTCACCATATACTTTCGTATATTGCACATATTGTTGCCTGAAAAAATTGATGAGATCGGTAGTATATATAGTATATATCCCCCACAACCGATTGTTCAGATAAGGAACTTTTCGTAATTACTGCCCCATTTTAAGAGCTAGAGGCTTCAAATTTCAACGAATGCTTAGGTATATAGCATATATTTTTGTCTGAAAAAATCATAAAGATCGGTGGTATATATAGTATATATATGGTGGTATATATAGTATATATATATAGTATATATATATATATATTTTCGCAAATTTTAGCCCCATTTTAACAGCTAGAAGCTTCAAATTTCACCGAATACTTACGTTATAGCATATATTGTTGTCTGAAAAAAATCATAGAGATCGGTTGTATATATAGTATATATCTCATACAACCGATTGTTCAGATAAGAAACTTTTCGCAATTTCTACCCCATTTTAACAGCTATAAGCTTCAAATTTCACCGATTGCTTACGTATATAGCATATATTGTTGTCTGAAAAAATCATAGAGATCGGTTGTATATATAGTATATATCTCATACAACCGATTGTTCAGATAAGAAACTTTTCGCAATTTCTACCCCATTTTAACAGCTATTAGCTTCAAATTTCACCGATTGCTTACGTATATAGCATATATTGTTGTCTGAAAAAATCATAGAGATCGGTTGTATATATAGTATATATCTCATACAACCGATTGTTCAGATAGGAAACTTTTCGCAATTTCTACCCCATTTTAACAGCTAGAAGCTTCAAATTTCACCAAATGCTTAAGTATATAGCAT
Source organism: Eurosta solidaginis (assembly GCF_040869045.1). Classification (NCBI taxonomy): domain Eukaryota; kingdom Metazoa; phylum Arthropoda; class Insecta; order Diptera; family Tephritidae; genus Eurosta; species Eurosta solidaginis. The sequence continues at coordinate 4,417 of NW_027137356.1, read as the reverse complement.
ATATTGTTGTCTGAAAAAATCATAGAGATCGGTTGTATATATAGTATATATCTCATACAACCGATTGTTCAGATAAGAAACTTTGCGCAATTTCTGCCCCGTTTTAACAGCTAGAAGCTTCAAATTTCACAAAATGCTTACGTATATAGCATATATTGTTGTCTGAAAAAATCATAGAGATCGGTGGTATATATATTATATACTTCATATAAACTCTCATTTTTGCCCCTTTTTTACGGCTAGAAGCTTCAAAATTCATCAAATTTCATCAAATAGTTACGTTTACGTCATATATTTTTGAAATACGTGATTCGTAGTCATAGTTTTTACATGCAGACCACAAAAAACGTGAAGCTTTGCATCCTCACACAGATTACCTACCTATTTTTATACCTTTCATGAAAATGAAATGGTATATTAATTTCGTCACGAAACCGAAAATTGTAAGTCCTTAAAGGAAAATAGATAGACCCACCATTAAGTATACCGAAATAATCAGGTTGAAGAGCTGAGTTGATTTAGCCATGTCCGTCTGTCCGTCTGTCCGTCTGTCTGTTTGTATGCAAAATAGTCCCTCAATTTTTGAGATATCTTGATAAAATTTGGTGAGCGGGTATATTTGGGTGTCCGATTAGACATTTGTCGGAACCGACCGGATCGGACCACTATAGCATATATCCTCCATACAACAGATTTTTCAGAAAAAGAGGATTTTTGTAATATCTTACCCAATTTAACAGATTGAAGCTTCAAACTTCACCATATACTTTCGTATATTGCACATATTGTTGCCTGAAAAAATTGATGAGATCGGTCGTATATATAGTATATATCCCCCACAACCGATTGTTCAGATAAGGAACTTTTCGTAATTACTGCCCCATTTTAAGAGCTAGAGGCTTCAAATTTCAACGAATGCTTAGGTATATAGCATATATGTTTGTCTGAAAAAATTATAAAGATCGGTTGTATATATAGTATATATATGGTGGTATATATAGTATATATATATAGTATATATATATATATATTTTCGCAAATTTTAGCCCCATTTTAACAGCTAGAAGCTTCAAATTTCACCGAATACTTACGTATATAGCATATATTGTTGTCTGAAAAAAATCATAGAGATCGGTTGTATATATAGTATATATCTCATACAACCGATTGTTCAGATAAGAAACGTTTCGCAATTTCTACCCCATTTTAACAGCTATAAGCTTCAAATTTCACCGATTGCTTACGTATATAGCATATATTGTTGTCTGAAAAAATCATAGAGATCGGTTGTATATATAGTATATATCTCATACAACCGATTGTTCAGATAAGAAACTTTTCGCAATTTCTACCCCATTTTAACAGCTATAAGCTTCAAATTTCACCGATTGCTTACGTATATAGCATATATTGTTGTCTGAAAAAATCATAGAGATCGGTTGTATATATAGTATATATCTCATACAACCGATTGTTCAGATAGGAAACTTTTCGCAATTTCTACCCCATTTTAACAGCTAGAAGCTTCAAATTTCACCAAATGCTTAAGTATATAGCATATATTGTTGTCTGAAAAAATCATAGAGATCGGTTGTATATATAGTATATATCTCATACAACCGATTGTTCAGATAAGAATCTTTGCGCAATTTCTGCCCCGTTTTAACAGCTAGAAGCTTCAAATTTCAGAAAATGCTTACGTATATAGCATATATTGTTGTCTGAAAAAATCATAGAGATCGGTGGTATATATATTATATACTTCATATAAACTCTCATTTTTGCCCCTTTTTTACGGCTAGAAGCTTCAAAATTCATCAAATTTCATCAAATAGTTACGTTTACGTCATATATTTTTGAAATACGTGATTCGTAGTCATAGTTTTTACATGCAGACCACAAAAAACGTGAAGCTTTGCATCCTCACACAGATTACCTACCTATTTTTATACCTTTCATGAAAATGAAATGGTATATTAATTTCGTCACGAAACTGAAAATTGTAAGTCCTTAAAGGAAAATAGATAGACCCACCATTAAGTATACCGAAATAATCAGGTTGAAGAGCTGAGTTGATTTAGCCATGTCCGTCTGTCCGTCTGTCCGTCTGTCTGTTTGTATGCAAACTAGTCCCTCAATTTTTGAGATATCTTGATAAAATTTGGTGAGCGGGTGTATTTGGGTGTCCGATTAGACATTTGTCGGAACCGACCGGATCGGACCACTATAGCATATATAGTATATATATGGTGGTATATATAGTATATATATATAGTATATATATATATATATATTCGCAAATTTTAGCCCCATTTTAACAGCTAGAAGCTTCAAATTTCACCGAATACTTACGTTATAGCATATATTGTTGTCTGAAAAAAATCATAGAGATCGGTTGTATATATAGTATATATCTCATACAACCGATTGTTCAGATAAGAAACTTTTCGCAATTTCTACCCCATTTTAACAGCTATAAGCTTCAAATTTCACCGATTGCTTACGTATATAGCATATATTGTTGTCTGAAAAAATCATAGAGATCGGTTGTATATATAGTATATATCTCATACAACCGATTGTTCAGATAAGAAACTTTTCGCAATTTCTACCCCATTTTAACAGCTATTAGCTTCAAATTTCACCGATTGCTTACGTATATAGCATATATTGTTGTCTGAAAAAATCATAGAGATCGGTTGTATATATAGTATATATCTCATACAACCGATTGTTCAGATAGGAAACTTTTCGCAATTTCTACCCCATTTTAACAGCTAGAAGCTTCAAATTTCACCAAATGCTTAAGTATATAGCATATATTTTTGTCTGAAAAAATCATAGAGATCGGTTGTATATATAGTATATATCTCATACAACCGATTGTTCAGATAAGAAACTTTGCGCAATTTCTGCCCCGTTTTAACAGCTAGAAACTTCAAATTTCACAAAATGCTTACGTATATAGCATATATTGTTGTCTGAAAAAATCATAGAGATCGGTGGTATATATATTATATACTTCATATAAACTCTCATTTTTGCCCCTTTTTTACGGCTAGAAGCTTCAAAATTCATCAAATTTCATCAAATAGTTACGTTTACGTCATATATTTTTGAAATACGTGATTCGTAGTCATAGTTTTTACATGCAGACCACAAAAAACGTGAAGCTTTGCATCCTCACACAGATTACCTACCTATTTTTATACCTTTCATGAAAATGAAATGGTATATTAATTTCGTCACGAAACCGAAAATTGTAAGTCCTTAAAGGAAAATAGATAGACCCACCATTAAGTATACCGAAATAATCAGGTTGAAGAGCTGAGTTGATTTAGCCATGTCCGTCTGTCCGTCTGTCCGTCTGTCTGTATGTATGCAAAATAGTCCCTCAATTTTTGAGATATCTTGATAAAATTTGGTGAGCGGGTATATTTGGGTGTCCGATTAGACATTTGTCGGAACCGACCGGATCGGACCACTATAGCATATATCCTCCATACAACAGATTTTTCAGAAAAAGAGGATTTTTGTAATATCTTACCCAATTTAACAGATTGAAGCTTCAAACTTCACCATATACTTTCGTATATTGCACATATTGTTGCCTGAAAAAATTGATGAGATCGGTCGTATATATAGTATATATCCCCCACAACCGATTGTTCAGATAAGGAACTTTTCGTAATTACTGCCCCATTTTAAGAGCTAGAGGCTTCAAATTTCAACGAATGCTTAGGTATATAGCATATATGTTTGTCTGAAAAAATTATAAAGATCGGTTGTTATATATAGTATATATATGGTGGTATATATAGTATATATATATAGTATATATATATATATATTTTCGCAAATTTTAGCCCCATTTTAACAGCTAGAAGCTTCAAATTTCACCGAATACTTACGTATATAGCATATATTGTTGTCTGAAAAAAATCATAGAGATCGGTTGTATATATAGTATATATCTCATACAACCGATTGTTCAGATAAGAAACGTTTCGCAATTTCTACCCCATTTTAACAGCTATAAGCTTCAAATTTCACCGATTGCTTACGTATATAGCATATATTGTTGTCTGAAAAAATCATAGAGATCGGTTGTATATATAGTATATATCTCATACAACCGATTGTTCAGATAAGAAACTTTTCGCAATTTCTACCCCATTTTAACAGCTATAAGCTTCAAATTTCACCGATTGCTTACGTATATAGCATATATTGTTGTCTGAAAAAATCATAGAGATCGGTTGTATATATAGTATATATCTCATACAACCGATTGTTCAGATAGGAAACTTTTCGCAATTTCTACCCCATTTTAACAGCTAGAAGCTTCAAATTTCACCAAATGCTTAAGTATATAGCATATATTGTTGTCTGAAAAAATCATAGAGATCGGTTGTAT
>NW_027137355.1:0-32984 GCF_040869045.1 Eurosta solidaginis | reverse complement strand
GTTCTAGTCCTTCCATTGATGAGCCATGGTGTAGAATTAAGAATTATTTCCCTAATTAAGTTTTTTGTATCACTTTGGCGTATCTATTTTATTTATTTATTTATTTATTATTTAAAGTCGACGACAAACTATGGTCGACTGCATAATATAAAAGATATATAAATATACAACTCAAAAGATAAAATTTAAGATATATCGAGATTTCAACAATGTTATATTACAAACAAAGATATATTATTGAAAATTACACTTTAATTTCAGAATATAATAATAATAAGAAATATGAGCAGAAATAAGATCTTATACCGAGATCTTGTACTGGCGGAATGCATCAGATTCCGCTCAGCATGATTTCGGAATGCAGTGGATTCCAATCTTGCTGTTGGAATGCAACAAGATTCCAATCAGCATGTCATGGGAATCCGGCAGTGCTAAGAGTAGTGTAATGAGGATACGCCATCACAAGGCATAAAAAAATAACATGACCTGTGTTGTTGGAATGCACCGGATTCCAATCAGCTCGATGCCTGACCCATAAGATTATACTGCCGGAATGCATACGATTTCGGCCAGTGACTCATGAAAAAGCATGTTTTTTACGTTGTTGGAATGCACCAGATTCCAATCAACACAGTACTGTCTTGTTCCTTCTTAATGATAAAATAAATAATAAATAAATGTAAGGCGCGATAACCTCCGAAGAGATCTAAGGCCGAGCTTCTTAATGATACATGTTGATAAATGTTCCTCCATCCTTAAGCGAAATAGTTCCCGTTTTTTATCGAAGGAATAAAATGCCGGCAAATTAAATTAGCTTGTATCTCTTAAATTAGATAGGCAAGTATTGCATTACGTATAGTGGCAAAAGTACATTCAAGACTGATGCAGCTATACAAGTCATGGTAGTGCGCGCACCAGATAAGAAGAGGATTATTTTTAGCAAAGTTTCGTCGACAAAGGGGTAAATAGAAAGGAACGTAGTGTCTGGATACTCTAGGGGGAACCGCAAAAAACAAGCTGCTGAGGAGGTCCGCGGAATCAATTTCTCCAATAATGAGCTTATGGATGAACAATACCCCCAGTAATATTCTCCGATTTTCCAGAGTGGGTAAGTTAATAAGAAGAAGTCTACTTCTGTATGGAGGAAGGTGGAGACTTGAGTCCCAATTAAGGCCGCGCAATGCAAATATCAAAAATTGCTTTTGAACTGACTCAAGACGCTTTATATGCTTTTGAGAAACAGGGTACCAAACGCATGAGCAATACTCGAGTATTGGACGAACCAGCGATGTGTAAAGAACCTTAGTGAGGTACGGATCATCGAACTCTTTAGCCCATCTTTTAACAAATCCAAGTAAACCCAAAGCTTTGTTGGCTATAGATGAAATATGCATGTTAAAATTCAATTTCGGATCAAAAAGGACACCTAGATCATTTGCAATAGATATACGCTCCAAAGGCGTACCATCTATTACATAAGATTTCAATGCTGGCTTCACTCGGTGAAATGTCATATGCTTACATTTAGAGCAATTTAAAGCTAGTAAATTTGTTGTGCACCAACGTGAAACGAGTCCGAGTCGGCCTGAAGAAGATCCAAGGAACTTTAATCGGTAGGACAGTAAGTGTAGCAAAGTTTTACATCATCCGCATACATTATAATATGGGAATACAATATTGTCTGTCGCACGTCATTAGTGAAAAGGGTAAAGCGCAAAGGGCCTAGATAACTTCCCAGGGGAACACTGGAGGAAACTCCGAACGATTCCGACAGATTGCACCTGAACGGGACTTTTTGGGTCCGGTTAGAAAGATAGCTTTTCAGCCACATTAATAGGTGAAACGGAAAGCCCAGTAAATCAAGCTTATGAAAAAGTAACTCATCGTTGAAGGTTTCAAATGCTTTGCTGAAGTCCGTGCAGATGACATCCGTTTGCTTGTTCGCTAAAAATTCTTCCATAACTATAGAGGTGAATACAAGGAAATTTGTAGTGGTTGACCTTTGACGAATGAAACCGTGTTGGCATGGAGATAAAAGACTAGAACACTGATACTGGAGTTGATTAGTATCAATCTTTAGGAATGGCTGAGAGTTTAGCAACACCCCTGTAGTTTTCAACTTTTGATATACTACCTTTTTATGCAGGGGTATAATAAAAGACTGTTTCCAAAGTGGCGGGAATTACGCAGATCCCAGACATAGCTCAAATAATTTTAAAATAGGCTCATACATGTTTTCGGCGCAGTACCTAAGCATGCAACTAGGAACACCGTCCGGTCCCGGAGAAAAGGTGGGCTTCAAAGATTGAAGACTCTGAAGAACAATATTACCATCAATAGCAGGACTCCTAATGGAATTCGAGCTATCTAAGCGATAGGGGTATTGACCGGAATGAAAACCACTGGATGAATACGTGGACTTAAAGAACTCAGAAAATAGTTCAGCAACGTCGTCATCAGTGTAAGCTTTTTTACATCCAAAGATTAATGAGGACGGATACCCAGAAGTTTTCCGCTTTGAATTTACGAAATTGTAAAACTTTTTTGGATTTTTAAAAAATTGGGCTTTACAACAACTCAAGTAATTTTTATAACAAAGCTGATTAGCACGGTGAAATTTAGAACGAGCTATTAGATATATAGAGACGTCTGCAGATGCTCCAGATTTCTTGAATCTCTTAGAAAGCCTAGATTTAATGTTATTAAGTCTGATTAGTTGCCTTGAAAACCAAGGGGGCTTATTCGAACATAGGGTACAGCGAGTAGGAATGCAGGTATCAAAGAAGTCATCAAGCGTACTGTAAAATATAGAGATTGCCGAGTCGACTTCAGTGCAAGCATAGAGATCCGACCAATTATGGGAATCCAACAGATAGTTGAGCATAATGAAATTCGCTTTGTAGAAGCATCTAGATCGGGGACGAGACTGTACTTGAATTTTACGGGGTAGGCTGATATAAAGTGATATCTCTAGCGTAGGGTGAAGAGGGTCTTCTGGAAGGGATAAAGGTGGGATTTGCGTAAGGGCAGTACCCACCGAGCCATCCACAAATACTAAATCCAGCATTTTATTTCCACTATTTGGAACATTGTTAATCTGTAAAAGAGATGAGTCTAACAAGCAATTGAGAAACTCATGTTGAGGACGGGAGTTAAAAAGTTTGAATCACTTATATTAACCCAACTAACTGTTGGCAAGCTAAAGTCACCAACAACAACAAGTCGATCGGTATCTCCCAACTGCGAGTGCAAATCGCAGATGGCCGAGTTATGACTAGCATAAACATCCATATCCGAACGAGGTGGTATATACGAACAGCAACAATTACGCTATAGCTACCGAATGAAAGTCTAACTGCTATGAGTTCGATATGAGAGCTATTGTCCAGCGAAATCAACTCAGATGATAGGTTAGATTCAACAGCAATAAGGACACCTCCCGTTCTAGAGATGCCATCACGCCGATAAACAGCATATTTATTCGAAAAAACCTCAGAATTGTAATTATCAGGCTTTCGCCAGTTGTAAAAGCTACAACTTGTGCAGAAAAGTTGAAAGAACTAAGGAAGAATGGAACAAGTTTTGATCGCAAACCACGAACATTTTGGTAATTAATGAGAAGACGGGACAGATCAGCAATTACCTTTGTGTTGTTATTACTGTGTTCGTCATACCGTCTTTTGACTGTAACAAAACAGGTTCGGCCCTCACCTTTCTTGTGAACAAGTGAACCACAGTATGTTTAGGCCAAAAAGAGGAATCAAGTACCTTATTGATATATTCATCTGAAAGAGATATGTTAAATGAGGAGATGTTACTCTCATATTTAAATTTAAATTTATACACATTGATGTTACTAGTGGATGTAACGCCAAGTTTAGAGCAATATCATTTTCGGTAAGTTAGGAGTGTAATCGGGACATAAATACAGTCCTACGAGGTGGCACGGCAGTCACCTGCAAAGGAGTAGCGGATAGCGCACCAGAGAGCTGGGAAGGTACGGCCGTTACAGGAAAGTTGACAGAGAACGCATTGCTTGACCTAGCGTTGGTTATCGAGCCCGTCAATGAAGTACTATTTTTTTCAGGTACACTTGTATCGCCAGCAACAACCCCAGTATCGGTAACTGTTATTGTTGGAGCTAAAGATACCGGTGGAGGTGTAGGATGAATTGGGGAGTTCAGTGAAATCAACATTGGTGACGTAGAACAAACAGCCGCAAAGGTTCCACTATTAGTTCGTGCATCATTTAATTTGCCAGATATCGTCTTACTAGAAGTCTCGTCAGAGCCTTGTGGAGATTTCTGAGCTGCATTGTTCATAACGTCTTTGGAAAGCCTGTTCGTATCAGTCAACGCGGTTGAAGGGACATTCGTAGGAGGACAGCTTTGCCCCTGACTCGAAGATAAGTTGGAATCATTATTGGGCATACATTTCTTACGTTTTGGGGATTCAGATATCACTTTAAATTTTTTAAAGTGAGCTTCCATCGTTTAGAATCTTTCGCTAAGGTCACGTAACCTAATAAAAATGTTGTTGAACTCTTTCTGAGTTTGCCTCATAAAAGCTCGCATGTCATTTTCTATGGAACGACAATAATGACATGTCCAGTTCAGTCCAATTTTTATGGATATTAGGTCAACCAACAGACCACCTATGTGATAGAAACCGTCACAGATAACATGAGCCATATTATCACAGAGCCAACAACAAACATAAGTATCACCACGGGAAATTTTCTTTTGAATGGTGCACTTCTGGACACAGCAATCGAACATAAATGCAAAGTTAAACAAACCCAAAAGAAAAATAGGCTAGGATAAATTGAGCAGCTGTTCCAAAAATATGGGCGAGAGTTATCTTGGAGCACTGAATGCAAATCGCAAGACAGCGTATAGCTAGCAGCGAACACAACACAAAGCAAAAAGGGCACACAATGACTTGCTAATAGCAGCTACCAACAAAAAGGTATGCAGTTATCACAAATTTTTTTGAAAATCTATGATCTATGAACACAGACTGAATGTTTAAATTGCACAAAAAGCAACTAGGGGACTCATGTTACCGTATAAATGCCTTATAAAGTGTGTAAACGTATAAATTTATCTAGTGCGTAAACGAGCTGTGAAATTTTGTATGAAAAATCATTAAACAATTTGTATAAATTTACGCGCACACTTCATTGTGTAAACGCGGTAAACTCAAAGGAATGCAACCTTGCAGACATTACAGCAGGCATTTTCATCAGAAATCTCCAACATCAGCAAGTAAAGGCGTTTTAGTTTTGATTTTCACTTAATCTTGGCATGTTTTGATTTGTATAACAATCAAAAAAATTTTGTTCGGCAATAATACAGCTGATAAACAATCAAGTTAATCAAGAGTATTACTAGGTGCGTTCATATAACAGCGTGTGTAAATGGATATAATTTTACACCTTATAAGTTTATATGCTTTCATGAGTCCCCCTACTATGTATATTGCACTGTGTAAATATTTAATACGAAATTAAACTTATAACCTGTTTTCTATTATATTAAATAATATTTATAAAAGATAAAACTTGTTTACACAGTAAAAAGAATAACAATTCGAAAAGCGATCAAAAACACGTCTGCGCACGGCAAGGTTGCCAGATCAATACGCCGTTAGGTCTCTGCTCCGGTTTGGGTTTTGTTTGCTCCTCTTTCCTTGCCTTTCCTTTCCTTCCAACATACCCACATGTTACGTTTACTCTTATTCTACACTTACATGCTAAATTCCCCCGTACCCTGTGCCAAAATGTTTAAACATAAAAAACGCTAAAGTAAACTGAAGATTAGAACAAGCAAGTTTAAAAGGTTGCGTAAAACGGTGAAAAGTTTCAAATTTATATTGAAATTGTTTAACCGTGTAAATAACCTTCACTTTGTTGTTGCTTTTTTGCTGTTGGTGTAGCGATAAAGATACGCCTTGAAGGTGTTGAGGATTGTTATTATTTTTATTATTGATGATCTTTTGCCGGATAAAGTTGGGGTGCGTTCCGGTTACAAGCACTATAAAGGTACTAGCCCGACCATCTCGGATTGAGTATGACCACATGAAACCTTCTAGGCCGCCTCACCCCCACCCCCTACTTCTATGAGGAAATTGGTGTCACCAGAGCCTCGGCTACTAAAGAAACAGAATTCACCACCGGTAAATGTGGTTGAAAATTGGGTGGAGAAGTTATAAATTGCACGGGCCACCCCTTGAAAGGGTTGCGCTACAAAACCCTTTGAATCGATTTGGAATTTTAGTCGTCTCTTACGATAGGTATACCTTCCACCGGTATATTCTAAGCCCCTTAACCCGCTGGGGGCTACACTGTGATAGCTTTTTCGTTTGCCTTTCACAACCTACGTATTTCTATGTACCAATGTTGTCAATGGGTCGTTAAGTAAACAAAATTCGTGCGCCTTTTGTGATTTCATAACCTTATGCAAATAATGTGTTTTTTTGTCCTAACATTTGCTATATGGTTTTTATAAGTTCATACGTATCAGCTATGCCTACTTATGGGCAAATATTTACATGTGTTTGTGGAACACATTAGGGGGACTCATGTAACCGTATAAATGCCTTATAAAGTGTGTAAACGTATAAATTTATCTAGTTTACGCATGAGCTGTCAAATTTTGTATGAAAAATCATTTACACAATTTGTATAAATTTACGCGCACATTTCATTGTGTAAACGCGGTAAACTCAAAGGAATGCAACCTTGCAGACATTACAGACGACATTTTCATCAAAAATCTCCAACATCAGCAAGTAAAGGCGTTTTAGTTTTGATTTTTCACTTAATCTTGGTATTTTTTAATTTGTATAACAATCAAAAAAATTTTTTTGGAAATAATACAGCTGAAAAACAATCAAGTTTATCAAGAGTATTACTAGGTGCGTTCATATAACCGCGTGTGTAAATGGATATAATTTTACACCTTATAAGTTTATATGTTATCATGAGTCCCCCTATTGTCTTATCTGCTTTGCTATTCTCTCTTTTCCCACATTTAAAGCGCGTGCTGTTAAAGCTTACGTAAAGCTCTTTAAAGCTGGAGATATTGGTGCTTTATCGGTAACCGTATCGGTAACCTTATAACAGCTGATTCGACCAACCTTATGAGAATCAATGCAATCGATTATTGGTGCCGCTAAGGTCGTAACCGTATCGTAGCCAACCAGTTGGGTTTTGGTTTACCGTCGTAACGATAAACAGCTGATTAGGTTAGGGATACGGATACAGCGATACGACATACGGCACCAATGACTCCAGCTTAAGCTGCAGACATTGGTGCGTTATTGGTAACCGTATCGGTAACCTTATAACAGCTGATTCGACCAACCTTATGGGAATCAATGTAATCGATTATTGGTTCCATATCGTAACGCTAAAGCTGGAGACATTGGTGCTTTATCGGTAACCGTATCTATAACCTTTTAACAGCTGATTTGACCAACCTTATGAGAATCAATGCAATCGATTATTGGTGCCGCTAAAGTCGTAAACGTATCGTAGCCAACCAATTGATTTTTGGTTTACCGTCGTAACGATAAACAGCTGATTACGTTAGGGATACGACATACGGCACCAATGACTCCCGCTTAAGGTCGTAACCGTATCGTAGCCAACCAATTGGTTTTTGGTTTACCGTCGTAACGATAAACAGCTGATTACGTTAGGGATACGACTACAGCGATACGACATACGGCACCAATGACTCCCGCTTAAAGCTGGAGACATTGGTGCTTTATCGGTAACCGTATCGGTAACCTTATAACAGCTGATTCGACCAACCTTATGAGAATCAATGTAATCGATTATTGGTGCCGCTAAGGTCGTAACCGTATCGTAGCCAACCAATTGGGTTTTGGTTTACCGTCGTAACGATAAACAGCTGATTACGTTAGCGATACGACATACGGCACCAATGACTTCGGCTTAAGGTCGTAACCGCCAACCAATTGGTTTTTGGTTTTTCGCCATATCCATAACATAAAAATATTTGAGTTGGTGAATTTAATAACTTTTTGTAGATTTTGTTCATTGTTTTGGATACGTTATGATTAAGAGACTTATTTTTTGTGGAATATGTTTGTAATTTGTTGCGTTTTCTTCATTTTTAGGAAATTTTCACGATTTTTAGGTTAAGGCACCATTAATCGATCACAATGTATCGTATAGGGTTACGTTAGGGATTCGACTGCAGCGATACGACAAACGGCACCAATGACTTCGCTTTTAGTCTCTCACTTACGAATGTAGTCTTAAAATACAGAAAAGAAATAAAGAAAAATTTGCGGTGAATTCTAAAGCTCCAAGCAAATACATGTCGAACTGTGCTGCGGTGCATTGAATTTTGCAAATATTTAGTTCAGTACAATACCAAGTGTGTCAGCTAAGCGATAGATGTCAAAATTACAAACAGCCTCGCTCACCTGATGCAAATCTCAGGTCTAGAGTTGCATTTTTTATACGTAAGAGTACTTTAAGCTGAGTTGCATTTGATAGTTTAATAAAACTATGTAGTATTTACAGATGAAATAGTTGCATATATTTCCACGGAAATGTAAATAATATAAGACTTGTAGCCTCCAACAATGCGGAAACATTCGGAATAAAATATTTTTATAAGCTTTTATTTAGTTTCACTTTTGTTGTCTGTAATGGAATCTTGCAAGTTAAATTTGATACACTTCCCGGTGTCCGACTGAGCTGAAATTTTGCACACATGTATAACTCCGATGACAATGCAATATTACTTTGTTAGAATTCGATAAATTAATCGATAACATAGTTATCGGTAAAGATTTGTATTTACTTTGGCATAACAGCCTAAGTCCCATACAAACCCGCCGCCCGCCGGTACCTATCCGTGGATTGTGATATTTAGACGTGGTGAATCACGCTTGTCACGCGTGGTGAATCTCAACGCTTGCGAAAAGCGGAGACACAACCCTCTGTTGTATTTCTGTGTATAACCAACATAGCTGAATTTTTAAAGCTGTTTAACTCTGTAATCTTTTCTGTAATTTATTTTGCTTTTGGAAAAATTACCTATTTGAAAAAAGCTGGCTGAAAAATATTGGCATAACAGCTTAAGTTAAATCAAGAATGGAAAATCTTGGAAAATTTGAGCAGATGTCGCAATTTCGCGCGTCCGTTGAACGAAATATTGACAATCTGCTGATCATCGCTAGGAAATTTGCGACATTCCATCAACTAAGCAGCACTTTAGCAATACTACTGTTATTATTTGGCCGCTCAAACACACATATTAATTGTGCATTAAATCTAAAATATACAAATACACCATAATAATTTACACGGCCAAAGCCATAATAATTTACACGGGTCATCAATTCTTTCTCTGATTCAAAATCTGAACTACCAGCGCTACCGTCAACAGCTCAGTGTCATCATTGCCAGTAGCGCCAATAACACCAAACTCGTGCCTGACACACAAAAGTCGTTTACTCAATAGCGCAAGTAAAATGTACTACGCACTCACTACTAAGTAGCGTCAAAAATTCGCTTGGAGTCATTTCGTCAATGAGCTACCATTGAGCTGGCACCGCATTGGCGCTGGCGCCATGCAATTTACATCACTAAAATTGCGCGAATGCCCAGGCTCATGACTTTGTTAATCCAGATGGTGAAAACGAACACTCAAAGGAATGCAACCTTGCAAACAACAGCCGTCATTTTCAAAGTGTAAAAATTCTGTGATCCAACGAACGCTAACGCGGTTAGGCTCTTATCGGTAAGTGTTGCATACTTTTCTGCGCACTTGATTTTGTTTTACAGATTTTTGGCGATGGAATTTTAGCTAAGCGAAAGTTGGTATATTAGCCGTGTTTTTTTATACACGTGTATAGGTTTACGTTTGCGCGTGAAAAAAAACGCCTATCCTCGCTTACATATTTGGTGTTTCATTCAATTTATTCAACAACACCTATTAATAATTACAAAGATTAATATAATTCAATTTCAAGTTACTCGACACGTCTGGTCGCTAAGAAAGTATAAGAAGAATAATTACATAGCAAGATACAATGAAATGTCAAAATGTATTGTTGTGGTTGTTCGTTTACTACTCCGTGCTAGTCGTTGATAGGTGGCTGGCAGAGCTGCCACAGTACTCCCCTTTTAATGACGCAGTCACTGTTGGTTCAGGAATCGTACGCGCCTTGACTTCTCGTATGTTCGAGGGATCGGTTTCGTAGCTGCCTCATCGGAACTGGTATCTGTATCTTCACGTATGATGAAAGCTGGCTTTAATCTGTCAACCGATACAGCAACTTTCTTGTTATTCATCTTCACGTTAAAAACTCTATCAGTGGGACGATCTATAACCTCGTAGGGGCCGGTGTAAGGAGCTTCTAAGGGCTCTCGAACTGCATCTGTTCTCACCAGTACGTGTGAACAGTCATATAAGTTTTTGAGCAAAAATAAACTTTTCTTCGAGTTATGATGAGCAGCTGGAATAGGCCGAGTGTTGCGCATATATTCGCGGTGCTTTTCCAGAAAATTTTGTGGATCGATAGTTTTGTCTAGGTCTTCAAAAAACTCATTAGGTAATCTGATTGGACCACCATACAACATTTCTGCAGTGGAAGCTCGAAGATCCTCCTTATAGCATGTTCGTAATCCGAGTAACACGGTCGGTAGTAGATCTGGCCATGGAGTTGCTGGGTCACACATGAGCGCTGTTTTGAAGGATCGATGCCATCGCTCTATCATCCCATTAGATTGGGGATGATAGGCTGTGGTGTGTATGCGTTGACATCCGATCATGTTCGTGAGAGCTCTAAAAAGTGCTGACTCAAATTGTGTGCCCTGGTCAGTCGTGATGGTCTTTGGACAGCCAAACCTAGCGATCCAATGAGTCCAAAAAACTTTTACTATAGTCATCGCAGATATGTCTTGCAGGGGAACGGCTTCGGGCCACCGTGAAAATCGGTCGATTATAGTCAAACAGTAACGATAATCGTTTACCTGGGGCATTACAACGATGTCAATGTGCACATGATCAAACCTGTTGTCCGGCATGTCGATTTTATCCGGTAAAATGGAGTTGTGTTTATGAATCTTTGCTCGTTGACAAGGTAAACAAGCCTTTGCCCAAAGCGCCACGTCTTTGCACATCGAAGGCCAAACATACTTTTTTCGTAGTTGTTTTAGGGTTGCCTTACCACCCGGGTGTGAAAGTCCATGTACCGATGCAAATATTTTGTGACGCAACTCTTTAGGTACGTATAACCTTATATTTCCAGTAGAAATGTCGCAGTAAACGCTGTTGCCTTCGAAATGCATTGTCTGTAACTTTAACGAAGTGCTTCCCTGTAGAAGTAGAGGTAGATCAATATCTTTGGCCTGTGCATGCGCAAGCTCCGAATAATTTACGCTGGTTGGCATTGAAATAGCATTCAGACGTGACAGGGTGTCAGCTACTACGTTAGAGTCACCGGATACGTGCATAATCATCGTAGAGAATTGCGAAATGTAGTCCAACTGTCTTAACTGTCGCGGCGACGCTTTCTCGGGCTTCTGCTTAAAGGCGTGAATAAGTGGCTTATGATCTGTCTTGATGACGAACACGCGTGCTTCCAACATATGTTTAAAATACCGTATGGCTTCATAGACGGCCAGAAGCTCTCGATCGTAAGTGCTGTAATTCCTTTCAGTACTAGTAAGTTTTCTTGAAAAAAACCCTAGAGGCTGCCAAATGTCATCGCAAAGTTGTTCTAACGCCGCACCGATCGCTATGTCTGAAGCATCACTTACCACTGCAAGCTTTGCATCTGGAGCTGGGTGAGCCAAGATCGTAGCTTCTGCTAAACTACGCTTGCAATCATCAAAAGCTTTGAGAGTTTCACTAGCCCAGTTGATTTTACTTTTGTCATTCTTTCGCATGTTGCGTGTGAACTCGCTCAATTGCGACTGTAGTTGTGATGCCTTTGGAATACACCGCCGATAGTAGTTGATGATACCGAGAAATCGGCTAAGTTCGCAAACTGTGTCAGGTGGTTTGTAATTCCTTATGACTTCTACTCGCTCGGCGGGTGGACGTACACCATCGCCGTTGATGACATACCCCAGAAAATTTACTTCAGGTTTTCCAAGTTGACACTTATTCACATTAATTGTCAAACCATGCCGCTGTAATATGGAAAAAACTGTGTGAAGGTGATCTTCATGCTCGCGTACTGACGTGGACATTACCAGAATATCATCTATATATACGTACACGAAATCGCAGTCTTTAAAAATACCGTCCATGAACCTTTGAAAGGTTTGAGTAGCGTTCTTAAGCCCAAACGGCATGTAGAGAAATTCATAAAGCCCGAAAGGAGTGCATACTGCAGTTTTTTCCATATCCGTTTCGCACATGGGGATTTGATAATATGCGCGCACCAAGTCAATTGTAGAAAAAATTTGTTTTCCATATAATTTCTCTGATAGGTCATGGATGTGGGAAATTGGGTATCGATCTGGAATGGTGATCGCATTTAATTTACGATAGTCCCCACAAGCTCGCCAACCTCCCGACTTTTTTTCGACCATGTGGAGTGGACTTGCCCATGGACTTTTTGATGGTTGGCAAATACCCTGTTCGAGAAGAAAATTAATTTCATTCTTTGCACTAGAAAGCTTATCCCCAGCTAAACGTCGCGGCCGATCGGCAATTGGATTTCCCTTTGTTTCTATATGGTGTCTTACGTTATTAACGCTACTATTATTGTTGAATTTACGTGAGGGTTTTGTAATCTCTACAAAACGTGTTAAAAGTCCTGCAAAATCGTTAGCGCTGTTCACTGTAGAGATATCAAACTCGGCAGTGTCGACTAATTTTCCGCTTGTGGTAAGACCAGTGGTCCTGTCAATAAGACGTTGTTGATTTAAGTCAATTAATAAATTATAGTGAGTCAGAAAATCTGCCCCAATAATCGCTATATGAGTATCAGCAATGGTAAACGTCCAGTTGAACGCTCGTCTTAACCCTAAATCTAGTTTGAGGATATGGTTTCCGTATGTCTGTATGACTGTTTGGTTAGCAGCATACAGCTGAAGCTCATTTGGTTTAAATTTTAAATTAGTGAATTTACGTGGTATAACGGAAATAATCGACCCCGAATCTACTAGGAACTGGAAGCAATTGTGACGATCGTATACATGTAGTCTTGTTTCATGAAGTGAATCATCACTCGGTTTAGTTCTGTTGCTGGTCCTGTTATCGCTGCTACCCACCAGCGGGACTGGCAACAGCGGCTCTAGTTTGACGAATTAGTGTACGTACAATTTGGACGACAGTTGCGTGCTTTATCGCCAAATTTGTTATGAAAATAACATAGATGTTTCCCTCCATCATTACTAGTTGTTGTTTTGTCCCTACTGGAGGAACGAGCCCGGGAGGTTGAACGTTTGCAAACGTGTCGAAAACTGAAAAATCTTCTTGTTGAAGATCACGTCGGGGTCACCACTTTGGTGTTTCATTCAATTTATTCAACAACACCTATTAATAATTACAAAGATTAATATAATTCAATTTCAAGTTACTCGACACGTCTGGTCGCTAAGAAAGTATAAGAAGAATAATTACATAGCAAGATACAATGAAATGTCAAAATGTATTGTTGTGGTTGTTCGTTTACTACTCCGTGCTAGTCGTTGATAGGTGGCTGGCAGAGCTGCCACACATAATGCTTAGGAGACCCATCTAGCAGCAGTGGTTAAACAACTAGCTACAGCTACAGCGTGTACCGAAAAGCGGAGACACGACCCTCTGTTGTATGCCTGTGTATAACATATAGCTAAATCAGTTGCGATGAATTGTGGCCACACATAGAATACATAGAATTAGTGTAGGGGGTGGAACAAAAACACATATTTCAGTTACATCTACGTATAATGCGTATTGGAATTTATTAGTACACATTTTATGCGCAGCAACTTCAGAGGTGTATTTAAAGTTTGGCGCTTACCAGTCCATATAAATTATAAGCGTATAGACGTTTACGTTTAAAAAAAAAATACGGCTATTATTTTAAAACAGATTTAACACACAGAGCAGAGATCTGCAATGAGTAGTTTGTAAACTGAACGCCACATAGGCCAAGTCACAATAAAATATGATTTTAAGTTAGTTAACACTGTTTGACACAATTTTATATGTGCTCACTGTCAAAAGCCGAGTTAGGTCTTTAGCAGGTATTCGAATCGAAGAACTTGACTGTTCAAAGTTGACTTCGAAGAAACCCTGTAATGTTGATGCATTAAAAGAAATGGATAGAATGAGAAACGTTACAAATAACTAAGTAAAGCTTACGTAACTAATTTAAACAATATTTTGCCCTACTAAAAATTAAAAAAAAAAATCATAATTAAATTAAATTTAAGAAAAAGGCTTTTCTAAGAACAAGCTTCTATTACTTGTTAATAAAACGAACTAAAAAGTAAAAAATAAAATTAAAGAAAAAAAAAACTTTTTTAAAAATAAGCTTTTATTATTTTGGTTAATAAAATTAACTAAAAAGTAAACAATAAATTGACTCTAAAGAAATATAACACTTTATAAGTTCATTGTAAGCTTAAACGATAATTAGGCTTTTTCGTCTGCGACAAAAAAATTCTATATCGTACATAATTATATGTTTTTAACATTAAAACTTTACACCTAAATTATTAAATTTTACAGTTTATATCACAGTCCTAATTGTTCTAATAAAAGCGTGTTACATTGCGATAGCAAGAAAATGAGATCCTAAATGTTCTTAATTATACCATCAAAATTTAACACGTTTTTATTAGAACAATTTGGACTGTGATATAAACTGTAAGATTTAATAATTTAGGTGTAAAGTTTTAATGTTAAAAATATATAATTATGTACAATATAGAATTTTTTTGTCGCAGACGAAAAAGCCTAATTATCGTTTAAGCTTACAATGAACTTATAAAGTGTTATATTTCTTTAGAGTCAATTTATTGTTTACTTTTTAGTTAATTTTATTAACCAAAATAATAAAAGCTTATTTTTAAAAAAGTTTTTTTTTTCTTTAATTTTATTTAAATTAGAGTCAAAGCGCCACACGTGTAACATTGTTGTTTTTATACTCAGTTGATCAGAGCTCACAGAGTATATTAAGTTTGATTGAATAACGGTTGGTTGTATAGGTATAAAGGAATCGAGATAGATATAGACTTCCATATATCAAAATCATCAGGATCGAAAAAAAATTTGATTGAGCCATGTCCGTCCGTCCGTCAGTCCGTCCGTTGACACGATAACTTGAGTAAATTTTGAGGTATCTTGATGAAATTTGGTACGTAGGTTCCTGAGCACTCATCACAGATCGCGTTTATTATGAACGATATCGGACTATAACCCCGCCCACTTTTTCGATATCGAAAATTTCGAAAAACCGAAAAAGTACGATAATTCATTACCAAAGACAGATAAAGCGATGCATCTTTGTAGGTGGGTTGAACTTATGACGCAGAATGGAAAATTAGTAAAATTTTGGACAATGGGCGTGGCACCGCCCACTTTTAAAAGAAGGTAATTTAAAATTTTGCAAGCTGTAATTTGGCAGTCGTTGAAGATATCATGATGAAATTTGGCAGGAACGTTACTCCTATTACTATAGGTACGCTTAATAAAAATTAGCAAAATCGGAGAAGGACCACGCCCACTTTTAAATAAAATTTTTTTTAAAGTAAAATTTTAACACAAAATTTAATATCTTTACAGTATATAAGTAAATTATGTCAACATTCAACTCCAGTAATGATATGGTGCAACAAAATACAAAAATAAAAGAAAATTTCAAAATGGACGAGGCTCCGCCCTTTTCCTTTAATTTGTCTAGGATACTTTTAATGCCATAAGTCGAACAAAAATTTACCAATCCTTTTGGAATTTGGTAGGGGCATAGATTTTATGACGATAACTGTTTTCTGTGAAAATGGGCGAAATCGGATGAAGCCACGCCCAGTTTTTATACACAGTCCTCCGTCTGTCCTTCCGCATGAGCAAAAATCAACATATCTTTACTAAACGTAGTTTACGTACTTATCTGAACTCACTTTATCTTGGTATAAAAAATGAACGAAATCCGACTATGACCACGCCCACTTTTTCGATATCGAAAATTACGAAACATGGTAATTGGATTGGTTTATTGACGCGAAATATAACTTTAGAAAAAACTTTGTAAAATGGTTGTGACACCTACCATATTAAGTAGAAGAAAATGAAAAAGTTCTGCAGTGCGAAATAAAAAACCCTTGAAATATTGGCAGGTATTACATATATAAATAAATTAGCGGTATCCAACAGATGATGTTCTGAGTCGCCCTGGTCCACATTTCGGTCGATATCTGGAAAACGCCTTCACATATACAACTACCACCACTCCCTTTTAAAACTCTCATTAATACCTTTAATTTGATACCAATATCGTACAAACACATTATAGAGTCACCCCTGGTCCACCTTAATGGCGATATCTCGAAACGGCTTCCACCTATAGAACTAAGGCCCACTCCCTTTTAAAATACTCATTAACACCTTTCGTTTGATACCCATATCGTACACGCGCATTCTAGAGTCACCCCTGGTCCACCTTTATGGCGATATCTCTGAAAAGGCGACCATCTATACAACTACCACTACTCCCTTTTAAAGCCCTCATTAATACCTTTAATTTGATACCCATATTATTAATGAGGGTTTTAAAAGGGAGTGGTGGTAGTTGTATATGTGAAGGCGTTTTACAGATATCGACCAAAATGTGGACCAGGGTGACCCTAACATCATCTGTCGGGTACCACTAATTTATTTATATATGTAATACCATAAACTGTATTCCTGCCAAGATTCCGAGGGCTTTTGATTTCGCCCTGCACAACTTTTTCATTTTCTTCTACTTAATATGGTAGGTGTCACACCCATTTTACCAAGTTTTTTTTTTAAGTTATATTTTGCGTCAAAAAACCAATCCAATTACCATGTTTCATTTCTTTTTTGGTATAGAATTATGGCATTTTTTTTCATTTTTCAGCTATAGAACTAAGCCCCACGCCTTTTTAAAATACTCATTAACACCTTTCATTTGATACCCATATCGTACAAACATATTCTAGAGTCACCCCTGGTCCACCTTTATGGCGATATCTCGAAAAAGCGACTACCTATACAACGAAGACCCACTCCCTTTTAAAAATACTCATTAACACCTATCTTTTGATACCCATATTGTACAAGCGCATTCTAGATTCATCCCTGGTCCACCTTTATGGCGATATCTCGAAAAGGCGACGACCTATACAACTACCACCACTCCCTTTTAAAACCCTCATCAATACCTTTAATTTTATACCCATATCGTACAAACACATTCTAGAGTCACCCCTGGTCCACCTTTATGGCGATATTTCGAAACGGCTTCCACCTATAGAACTAAGGCCCACTCCCTTTTAAAATACTCATTAACACCTTTCGTTTGATACCCATATCGTACACGCGCATTCTAGAGTCACCCCTGGTCCACCTTTATGGCGATATCTCTGAAAAGGCGACCATCTATACAACTACCACTACTCCCTTTTAAAGCCCTCATTAATACCTTTAATTTGATACCCATATTATTAATGAGGGTTTTAAAAGGGAGTGGTGGTAGTTGTATATGTGAAGGCGTTTTACAGATATCGACCAAAATGTGGACCAGGGTGACCCTAACATCATCTGTCGGGTACCACTAATTTATTTATATATGTAATACCATAAACTGTATTCCTGCCAAGATTCCGAGGGCTTTTGATTTCGCCCTGCACAACTTTTTCATTTTCTTCTACTTAATATGGTAGGTGTCACACCCATTTTACCAAGTTTTTTTCTTAAGTTATATTTTGCGTCAAAAAACCAATCCAATTACCATGTTTCATTTCTTTTTTGGTATAGAATTATGGCATTTTTTTTCATTTTTCGTAATTTTCGATGTCAAAAAAGTGGGCGTGGTCATAGTCGGATTTCGGCAATTTTTATGCCAACACAAAGTGAGTTCAAATAAGTACGTGAACTGAGTTTAGTAAAGATATATCGATTTTTGCTCAAGTTATCGTGTTAAAGGCCGAGCGGAAGGACAGACGATGGACTGTGTATAAAAACTGGCTTCAACCAATTTCGCTCTTTTTACCAGAAAACAGTTACCGTCCCAGAATCTAAGCCCCTAACAAATTTCACAAGGATTGGTAAATTTTTGTTCGACCTATGGCATTAAAAGTATTCTAGACGAATTAAATGAAAAAGGGCGGAACCACGCCCATTTCGAAACTTTCTTTTATTAATGAATTTTTTGCACATTACTGGAGTTGAGTGTTGACATAATTTACACATATACTGTAAGGATATTCAATTTTTTTGTTAAAATTTGACTTAAAAAAATTTTTTTTTAAGTGGGCGTGGTCGTTCTCCTATCCTACTAATTTTTATTAAAGATACATACATTTATAGGAGTAACGTTCCTGCCAAATTTCATCATGATATCTTCAACGACTGCCAAATTACAGCTTGAAAACTTTTATATTACCTTCTTTTAAAAGTGGGCGGTGCCAAACCTATTTTCCAAAATTTTACTAATTTTCTATTCTGCGTCATAAGTTCACCTCACCTACCAAGTTTCATTGCTTTATCAGTCTTTGGTAAGGAATTATCGCACTTTTTCGGTTTTTCGAAATTTTCGATATCGAAAAAGTGGGCGTTGATATAGTCCGATACCGTTCATTTTAAATAGCGACCTGAGATGAGTGCCAAGGAACCCACATACCAAATTATATCAAGATACCTCAAAATTTATTCAAGTTATCGTGTTAACGGACGGACGGACGGACGGACATGGCTCAATCAATTTTTTTACTGATGATTTTGATATATGGAAGTCTATATCTATCTCGATTCCTTTATACCTGTACAGCCAACCTTTATCCAATCAAAGCTAATATACTCTGTGAGCTCTGCTCAACTGAGTATAAACAAGTAAGGAAGGCTAAGTTCGGGTGTAACCGAACATTACATACTCAGTTGAGAGCTGTGGAGACAAAATAAGGGGAAATCACCATGTAGTAAAAAGAACCTAGGGTAACCCTGGAATGTGTTTGTATGACATGTGTATCAAATGAAATGTGTTAATGATAATTTTAAAAGGGAGTGGGCCTTAGTTCTATAGGTGGACGCCTTTTCGAGATATCGCCATAAAGGTGACCCAGGGGTGACTCTAGAATTTGTTTGTACGATATGGGTATCAAATGAAAGGTGTTAATGAGTATTTTAAAAGGGAGTGGGCCTTAGTTCTATAGGTGGACGCCTTTTCGAGATATCGCCATAAAGGTGGGCCAGGGGTGACTCTAGAATTTTTTTGTACGATATGGATATCAAATGAAAGGTGTTAATGAGTATTTTAAAAGGGAGTGGGCCTTAGTTCTATAGGTGGACGCCTTTTCGAGTTATCGCCATAAAGGTGGGCCAGGGGTGACTCTAGAATTTGTTTGTACGATATGGGTATCAAATGAAAGGTGTTAATGAGTATTTTAAAAGGGAGTGGGCCTTAGTTCTATAGGTGGACGCCTTTTCGAGATATCGCCATAAAGGTGGGCCAGGGGTGACTCTAGAATTTGTTTGTACGATATGGGTATCAAATGAAAGGTGTTAATGAGTATTTTAAAAGGGAGTGGGCCTTAGTTCTATAGGTGGACGCCTTTTCGAGTTATCGCCATAAAGGTGGGCCAGGGGTGACTCTAGAATTTTTTTGTACGATATGGGTATCAAATGAAAGGTGTTAATGAGTATTTTAAAAGGGAGTGGGCCTTAGTTCTATAGGTGGACGCCTTTTCGAGATATCGCCATAAAGGTGACCCAGGGGTGACTCTAGAATTTGTTTGTACGATATGGGTATCAAATGAAAGGTGTTAATGAGTATTTTAAAAGGGAGTGGGCCTTAGTTCTATAGGTGGACGCCTTTTCGAGTTATCGCCATAAAGGTGGGCCAGGGGTGACTCTAGAATTTTTTTGTACGATATGGGTATCAAATGAAAGGTGTTAATGAGTATTTTAAAAGGGAGTGGGCCTTAGTTCTATAGGTGGACGCCTTTTCGAGATATCGCCATAAAGGTGACCCAGGGGTGACTCTAGAATTTGTTTGTACGATATGGGTATCAAATGAAAGGTGTTAATGAGTATTTTAAAAGGGAGTGGGCCTTAGTTCTATAGGTGGACGCCTTTTCGAGATATCGCCATAAAGGTGGGCCAGGGGTGACTCTAGAATTTTTTTGTACGATATGGGTATCAAATGAAAGGTGTTAATGAGTATTTTAAAAGGGAGTGGGCCTTAGTTCTATAGGTGGACGCCTTTTCGAGATATCGCCATAAAGGTGACCCAGGGGTGACTCTAGAATTTGTTTGTACGATATGGGTATCAAATGAAAGGTGTTAATGAGTATTTTAAAAGGGAGTGGGCCTTAGTTCTATAGGTGGACGCCTTTTCGAGTTATCGCCATAAAGGTGGGCCAGGGGTGACTCTAGAATTTTTTTGTACGATATGGGTATCAAATGAAAGGTGTTAATGAGTATTTTAAAAGGGAGTGGGCCTTAGTTCTATAGGTGGACGCCTTTTCGAGATATCGCCATAAAGGTGGGCCAGCGGTGACTCTAGAATTTTTTTGTACGATATGGGTATCAAATGAAAGGTGTTAATGAGTATTTTAAAAGGGAGTGGGCCTTAGTTCTATAGGTGGACGCCTTTTCGAGATATCGCCATAAAGGTGGGCCAGGGGTGACTCTAGAATTTTTTTGTACGATATGGATATCAAATGAAAGGTGTTAATGAGTATTTTAAAAGGGAGTGGGCCTTAGTTCTATAGGTGGACGCCTTTTCGAGATATCGCCATAAAGGTGGGCCAGGGGTGACTCTAGAATTTGTTTGTACGATATGGGTATCAAATGAAAGGTGTTAATGAGTATTTTAAAAGGGAGTGGGCCTTAGTTCTATAGGTGGACGCCTTTTCGAGTTATCGCCATAAAGGTGGGCCAGGGGTGACTCTAGAATTTTTTTGTACGATATGGGTATCAAATGAAAGGTGTTAATGAGTATTTTAAAAGGGAGTGGGCCTTAGTTCTATAGGTGGACGCCTTTTCGAGATATCGCCATAAAGGTGGGCCAGGGGTGACTCTAGAATTTTTTTGTACGATATGGGTATCAAATGAAAGGTGTTAATGAGTATTTTAAAAGGGAGTGGGCCTTAGTTCTATAGGTGGACGCCTTTTCGAGATATCGCCATAAAGGTGGGCCAGGGGTGACTCTAGAATTTGTTTGTACGATATGGGTATCAAATGAAAGGTGTTAATGAGTATTTTAAAAGGGAGTGGGCCTTAGTTCTATAGGTGGACGCCTTTTCGAGTTATCGCCATAAAGGTGGGCCAGGGGTGACTCTAGAATTTTTTTGTACGATATGGGTATCAAATGAAAGGTGTTAATGAGTATTTTAAAAGGGAGTGGGCCTTAGTTCTATAGGTGGACGCCTTTTCGAGTTATCGCCATAAAGGTGGGCCAGGGGTGACTCTAGAATTTTTTTGTACGATATGGGTATCAAATGAAAGGTGTTAATGAGTATTTTAAAAGGGAGTGGGCCTTAGTTCTATAGGTGGACGCCTTTTCGAGATATCGCCATAAAGGTGACCCAGGGGTGACTCTAGAATTTGTTTGTACGATATGGGTATCAAATGAAAGGTGTTAATGAGTATTTTAAAAGGGAGTGGGCCTTAGTTCTATAGGTGGACGCCTTTTCGAGATATCGCCATAAAGGTGGGCCAGGGGTGACTCTAGAATTTTTTTGTACGATATGGGTATCAAATGAAAGGTGTTAATGAGTATTTTAAAAGGGAGTGGGCCTTAGTTCTATAGGTGGACGCCTTTTCGAGATATCGCCATAAAGGTGGGCCAGGGGTGACTCTAGAATTTGTTTGTACGATATGGGTATCAAATGAAAGGTGTTAATGAGTATTTTAAAAGGGAGTGGGCCTTAGTTCTACAGGTGGACGCCTTTTCGAGTTATCGCCATAAAGGTGGGCCAGGGGTGACTCTAGAATTTTTTTGTACGATATGGGTATCAAATGAAAGGTGTTAATGAGTATTTTAAAAGGGAGTGGGCCTTAGTTCTATAGGTGGACGCCTTTTCGAGATATCGCCATAAAGGTGGGCCAGGGGTGACTCTAGAATTTTTTTGTACGATATGGGTATCAAATGAAAGGTGTTAATGAGTATTTTAAAAGGGAGTGGGCCTTAGTTCTATAGGTGGACGCCTTTTCGAGATATCGCCATAAAGGTGGGCCAGGGGTGACTCTAGAATTTGTTTGTACGATATGGGTATCAAATGAAAGGTGTTAATGAGTATTTTAAAAGGGAGTGGGCCTTAGTTCTATAGGTGGACGCCTTTTCGAGTTATCGCCATAAAGGTGGGCCAGGGGTGACTCTAGAATTTGTTTGTACGATATGGGTATCAAATGAAAGGTGTTAATGAGTATTTTAAAAGGGAGTGGGCCTTAGTTCTATAGGTGGACGCCTTTTCGAGTTATCGCCATAAAGGTGACCCAGGGGTGACTCTAGAATTTGTTTGTACAATATGGGTATCAAATGAAAGGTGTTAATGAGTATTTTAAAAGGGAGTGGGCCTTAGTTCTATAGGTGGACGCCTTTTCGAGATATCGCCATAAAGGTGACCCAGGGGTGACTCTAGAATTTGTTTGTACGATATGGGTATCAAATGAAAGGTGTTAATGAGTATTTTAAAAGGGACTGGGCCTTAGTTCTATAGGTGGACGCCTTTTCGAGATATCGCCATAAAGGTGGGCCAGGGGTGACTCTAGAATTTGTTTGTACGATATGGGTATCAAATGAAAGGTGTTAATGAGTATTTTAAAAGGGAGTGCGCCTTAGTTCTATAGGTGGACGCCTTTTCGAGTTATCGCCATAAAGGTGGGCCAGGGGTGACTCTAGAATTTGTTTGTACGATATGGGTATCAAATGAAAGGTGTTAATGAGTATTTTAAAAGGGAGTGGGCCTTAGTTCTATAGGTGGACGCCTTTTCGAGATATCGCCATAAAGGTGGGCCAGGGGTGACTCTAGAATTTTTTTGTACGATATGGGTATCAAATGAAAGGTGTTAATGAGTATTTTAAAAGGGAGTGGGCCTTAGTTCTATAGGTGGACACTTTTCGAGTTATCGCCATAAAGGTGGGCCAGGGGTGACTCTAGAATTTTTTTGTACGATATGGGTATCAAAAGAAAGGTGTTAATGAGTATTTTAAAAGGGAGTGGGCCTTAGTTCTATAGGTGGACGCCTTTTCGAGATATCGCCATAAAGGTGACCCAGGGGTGACTCTAGAATTTGTTTGTACGATATGGGTATCAAATGAAAGGTGTTAATGAGTATTTTAAAAGGGAGTGGGCCTTAGTTCTATAGGTGGACGCCTTTTCGAGATATCGCCATAAAGGTGTGCCAGGGGTGACTCTAGAATTTTTTTGGACGATATGGGTATCAAATGAAAGGTGTTAATGAGTATTTTAAAAGGGAGTGGGCCTTAGTTCTATAGGTGGACGCCTTTTCGAGATATCGCCATAAAGGTGGGCCAGGGGTGACTCTAGAATTTTTTTGTACGATATGAGTATCAAATGAAAGGTGTTAATGAGTATTTTAAAAGGGAGTGGGCCTTAGTTCTATAGGTGGACGCCTTTTCGAGATATCGCCATAAAGGGGGGCCAGGGGTGACTCTAGAATTTTTTTGTACGATATGGGTATCAAATGAAAGGTTTTAATGAGTATTTTAAAAGGGAGTGGGCCTTAGTTCTATATGTGGACGCCTTTTCGAGATATCGCCATAAACGTGGACCAGGGGTGACTCTAGAATGTGTTTGTACGATATAGGTATTAAATTAAAGTATTAATGAGGGTTTTAAAAGGGAGTGGTGGTAGTTGTATATGTGAAGGCGTTTTACAGATATCGACGAAAATGTGGACCAGGGTGACCCAGGACATCATCTCTCGGGTACCGGTAATTTATTTATATACGTAATACCACGAACAGTATTACTTCCGAGATTCCAAGGGCTTTTGATTTCGCCCTGCAAAACTTTTTCATTTTCTTCTACTTAATATGGTAGGTGTCACACCCATTTTACCAAGTTTTTTTCTAAAGTTATATTTCGCGTCAATAAACCAATCCAATTACCATGTTTCATCACTTTTTTCGTATTTGGCATATAATTATGGCATTTTTTTCATTTTTCGTAATTTTCGATATCGAAAAGGTGGGCGTGGTCATATTCGGATTTCGGCCATTTTTTACACCAATACGAAGTGAGTTCAGATAAGTACGTGAACTGAGTTTAGTAAAGATATATCGATTTTTCCTCAAGTTATCGTGTTAACGCCGAGCGGAAGGACAGACGGTCGACTGTGTATAAAAACTGGGCGTGGCTTCAACCGATTTCGCCCTTTTTCACAGAAAACAGTTATCATCCTAGAAACTAAGCATCTACCAAATTTCACAAGGATTGGTATATTTTTGTTCGACTTATGGCATTAAAAGTATCCTAAACAAATTAAATAAAAAGGGCGGAGCCACGCCCATTTTGAAATTTTCTTTTATTTTTGTATTTTATTGCACCATATCATTACTGGAGTTGAATGTTGACATAATTTACTTATATACTGTAAAGATATTAACTTTTCTTTTAAAATTAGACTTTAAAAAAATTTTTTTTTAAAAAGTGGGCGTGGTCGTTCTCCGATTTTGCTAATTTTTATTAAGCATACATACAGTAATAAGAGTAACGTTCCTGCCAAATCTCATCATGATATCTTCAACGACTTGCAAAACTTCTAAATTACCTTCTTTTAAAAGTGGGCGGTGCCACGCCCGTTGTCCAAAATTTTACTAGTTTTCTATTCTGAGTCATAAGTTCAACTCACCTACCAAGTTTCATCGCTTAATCCGTATTTGGTAATGAATTATCGCACTTTTTCGATTTTTTGAAATTTTCGATATCTGTAGCAAATCTCTAAACGCGCAGTTAGCAGGGCAAAATGAGCCTCTAGGTCAAACGAGTGCTCTCGCGAAACTGCAAGTTCAAAGTCCCAAAAAAGTGGTGAAATATTCTGGAGATCCGTTGAAGAAGTATAATGATGAATACGGAAACAGTTGTAAACTTCCGTTTAGGCAATATATTCTTTGATCTAGAAAAGTCTCAAACTCAACCCCTGCATAGTTGGTAAAAACTTTGCAAGTTCGCGCCCGGTGAATCCCTTTATCATTATATGTTGGCCAACTCCTGCAGAGGAAGAAATACTACGAAGGAGACACGCTTCACTCTGTTTTAATTTCGATCAGAATATTTCGCTCTATAAGCGAAAACAGTAAGTGGCGAGCGATGTATCAAAATTGCTAGCGGAATTCGAATGAATTTCGCAGGTACCAACCCAGGTAAAGATATCTGCGTGCCAATTGTCATGGATGTCGCTACACCCTGACAGCCAAATAATCTTCAAATTGATTTTAGGCACTCGCCAACTACGCTCGACCGCCAGACAGCCTATACTTTGGGCTGTTTCCAATTTCCTGACAGAATACATCCCCTCTTATTTTCACCTCCATCTTAGACTCATAATTAAACTAGATTACCAAACCCCTTCCTAAACTGAGCTCCGCGACTTACTTATCTTATGAGGGGGATAAGTTTTGAAGTTAATAACTGGGGTAAAAACAATGAAATAGTTGGTGCTGGTAAAAATTCTTCTAATAGAAGTACATCAAGCTAAAATCAGATGGGTCAGCTGCATGTTAAACTGCAGGGAGATTACTTCACAATGGATATTTTACAAGGGAGAAAGGAGTGAAGAAGTCCCCGGCGGAACTTTATGGAATGTAAAAGAATGCTGGGGCGTACATGGGTTTTATCACTCCTCTCCTTCATTGAGTATTTAAAGCGATTGTAAGGCATATCCTATACTATGTAGTCCTTGTTTGGTGGACAGCCAAACTAAAAGAAACCTTACTCAACAAATTAGAAGGAGTATGCGGACTATCAATGCTTAATATTAAGGGAGACCTTAAAACAACAAAGGCGGACGAGGCGATATACGTGTACACAGATGGTTCCAAAGTAGTGAAAGCAGAAGGATCTGCGATGTACTATGCTGATACGGAAATAAACAGATTTTACAAGCTTTCAGATTACTGTAGCGTTTTTCAGGCGAAAGTAGAAGCCATAACCATAGCAGTAGAAACACTAGAAGAAAGAAGTTTTAACTGCAACTTGTATATTGTCAACCAAGCAGCAATTAAGACAGCGCTCTCTCATAGCACAGCATTTTAAAATATTGTAACGAATGTATTATTTTGAATAGTAAAGTTTCATTTGAGCTATCAATCAGTTTGTTTATTAAGCAAGCTATTCGTTGCACAGTTTGAGTGTCATTGTGAAGTACTTTAATAAAGGCCATTTTTCCATTATTCAATATTGGAGTTATTTATTCAACATTTTAGTGATTCCAATTTGGCAGAAGGGCAAATAAGAGGATTTGCAAGTAAATTCGTTACAATTGGTGTCAGAGAGGAATTGTTGAATTGTTGAACAAGGACATGGCAAAGTTCAGTGAATTGAAGATCCAGCAACTAAAGAAGGAGTTGGAGAGCCTTGGATTGAATACAAGCGGCGTTAAACTTGAACTTCAGGCACGGCTACGAGAGGCAATGGAAGCAGAAGGAATTGATGTGGAAGAGTATGCCTTTCATCTTGATGGCGAGGAGACAACAAAAATTTAAGAGAAAAACGAAACATCGCAGACGGTTACCAGCACAGACTTGAACATGATATTGGCTGCAATATCTGCACAAACATCGACAGTAGCATCAATGTCGTCGCAAATGTCAGAAATGTCGTCACAAATGCCATCACAACTGGAAGAGCAGAAGACATATATGGCATCACAACTGGAATCGCAGGAAACCCGTATAACATGACAATTGGAAGAACAGAAGACATATTTGGCATCTCAACTGGAAGCGCAAGAGGCACGTATATCTGAAATGTCGGCACAAATTTCGGAACAGGTATCATCGCAGCTCTTTGTGAAACTGAAAGAGCAGGATGCAAAAATTTTACAACTCGAGGACAAAATTGATGCCCAAATAGAAGCGTTACAACTAAACAGCTGTTTCAGCAAGCAATCCAAAGGTAAAAAAAAACATTTTTTGACGGTTCTGTTCCTTTCCAGGTCTTCAAGCTACAGTTTGAGAAGACCGCAGAAGTGATAAAGTTGCTGCACTGTTCGTGGCATTGAAAGGGCCTGCAGCGGAAATCTTACAGACGATTCCAGAGTACGAACGGAACAGTTATGAAGCATTGATGGCTGCTGTAGACCGAAGCGAGCATAGGAAACAGATATTCTAAATTGAGTTGCAAAACCGTCACCAAAGAGCGAATGAGACTTTGCAGAAGTTTGCCTCGGATGTTGAAAGGTTGGCTCATCTCGCAAATGCGGACGCACCCGTGGAATACACCGAGAGGGTAAACATCCAGAGTTTTATAAATGACATAGCTGACATTTGCTGAAACGGTATCACATGCACTGACTCAGGAAACTGCCTAACTATTGAGTAAATCAGCATACAAAGCTCATCGTGTGGAAGTGGAAAGACCAGATTAGGTAGACACAATTTTGGAAGCACTGAAGGGATCACAACGGAAAAATGCCGGAGTTATTAAATGTTTCAAGTGCAGCAACCTAGGTCATATTGCACGACATTGCAACACCAACCCTAACAGTTCCAACAATTGTGGCCGTAAACGGAAAGCTGGCGGAAATGAGCAAGAGCGTGTCGTATGTAAAGAACGAAAACTTGATCCTGCTATTGAATGCCCTGTGATATCTGTGTTGCAAATTGGCAGAAAATCGAGCAGTCTTACCGTCAGGGGGAATGTGGATGGCAAAGAACATGTACCGACTGTAGATACGGGCGCATCTCATTCCTTGATTCGATCTGATTTGGTCTACAGGAGAGTAAAGTCATTACCTGGAGCAAGGTTGCGTACGGTCACAGGCGAGTATAACCAAGTTCAGGGAGAAGTGATATGTGAAGTTGTAATTGGGAAGGTCATGGTTTTACACAAATTCGTTGTGGCGGAGATCGTTGATGAAGTCATATTGGGAGTGGACTTCTTGGTTGACCATGACATCAGGATCGATATGCGGAGAAAAATTATGCGCTATAAGAACCAGGACATACTACTTAACTTTAGTTTGGAAAAAGGGTTCAGCAGTAATAGGATACTGGTGGAGAAGACTCGACAAAGGCCATGAAATTCAAAGGTAAAGGTTGATGGAACAAATGGGCCAAACAAATCAAAACCGAAGGTACCTGTGAGAGAAACACTGGCATTGAAAAGCCCTAACGGACGTACTAAACCGAAAGAAAGGATTTCGCAGAAAGAATGCAAGGGTGGTTTCAAGCCAAGGCACACTACTGTTGTGAAGCGTCGGAACGATACTGATTATGCAAAGCAAATCCGTCCAGCGCAAGCTCTACGAAGTAGTTCAATGGCCAAACAGCAGAGTGTGAAGGAACGGCCCAGGGTAATGAGTAGTAAGATGAAACACTGGCATGAAAAGAACTGTAATTCGGAAGGTTTCTTGGCGGGAGATTTGGTACTGTTAAACAACCCTCACCGGCGGAAAGGTGTTCCAGCCAAATTTCGGTGCAGTTGGGAAGGCCCGTACAAGGTTGTGAAGAAGATCAGTGATATCTACCGCATACAAAGCATTGAGAAACCACGGAGTAGAAGAGTGGTACATTTGGAGATGCAAGCGACGTTTAGATCGGGAGATTTATCTGATCGGGACGATCAGACTTAGGTGGAGGGCAGTGTAACGAATGTTATCAGCACTGAGCGATGTTATCGTCTCTAAGCCGATGCTAAGCAGTGACGTGAATTCACATCCATAGATCAATCATTATGTATCTACATAAACGAAACAATAATTGCGTCTACACATATGTACGATGTACGTATACGAGCAGCGGAGAATCAATGCACAAACACATGCATATATCTGAGGTACTCCTATAAGTATGCAATGAGAAAAACTATAAAATTGTGCAATTGTAGTTACAGCTGAGAAGTTTGAGAGCTGCTGGACTAGTAGATTCTGGAAGCGAAGGTTGAATCAAAGAGTATAAAAGGCGGCAATTGTAGAGGCGCTGAAATTCAGTTTGATTTGAGTTGTCAAGCAGTTTCGACTAAGACGCTATCTAGCGAGCAAGAGCAGTATTATTTTGAATAGTAAAGTTTCATTTGAGCTATCAATCAGTTTGTTTATTAAGCAAGCTATTCGTTGCACAGTTTGAGTGTCATTGTGAAGTACTTTAATAAAGGCTATTTTTCCATTATTCAATATTGGAGTTGAATATGGTAGTGATTCGAACTTGGCAGAAGGGCAAATAAGAGAATTTGCAAGTAAATTCGTTACAATATGTTATAGTATAAGTGATCCCTGGAAAGAATCGGGACAGGGAGAGACATACATATATATTGGAATGTAAAAGCAGTTGCATTGGCTAAAAAGGGCGCTTCCCTTGAAGATCCGCAGGCATCCCAATTAGATTGGACAATATTAAGATAAGGCGAGAAGTACACATGATCGACCAAGCGGGAAAGGTGAGGACCCGAGCGTGGGTCTATTAGTGTCAAAGATCATGTGTGGGTTTTACAACCTTAGACTGACAAAGTTACTCCTATCATTAAAAAGATAGAACTGTAGACTCGTGCAAGGTATTCTGACTGGACTGCGTTCTGGCTTGACGTGCCTTTAAATTAGGCTTGCTCAGTGGACGCAGATGTAGGAAGCGCGGGTTGGAGGACGAAACGGTCGATCACGTTTTGTGCTCGTGCCCTGCGCTTTCAGGCTAAGACTCCAGCTATTGTTAAACAAACTTCTGCTAGCACTACGGACTCATTCGGTTCTCATAGATCGGCCAGTTCAATCTAATCTAACCAAGCCCCTCATCAACCGTTTCGTGATCCAACAAAACAAAAATAATAAAAATGCCATATCTCAACAACATTCTATAAAACATGGCTGATAGTAATTTGGGTCGAGAAAAATACTACTTTTCTAGCTAGCTTGACTCTACAATGACCACATCAGATACAAACATGAAATCCGGCACTGGTTTCAAATGAAACTTTGAAATGGGTTCATAGCCTAACTTGAAAAGCTTTATAGTAATCCGAGAATCTATGAAGACCTAGCAGTACTTCTTTTGCGCTTTTGAATGTAGTTCAATATTCAGTTACCTGCTTCGTATTAAAAACTTTTTCTTAAAGTATTAAAATATTCCAAGAGAGTTAACCTCAGCTCTACGGAGAATTTCTTTTAAAGCATAACATAATCAAAGCACATTACACAAGCGCTTAAAAGCCTCTACTACAACGGAGGTGTATACTTCCTTTAGTACTTCGTTGAAACTCCGTTGGCGCCACTTTTGTCCAATTTGTTGTAGCCACCTTGTTGTCTTTATTTTTAAGGAATTCATTCTTTATTCGCTTAATTTTCGCTTAGGGTATTACTTAAAGAAACACAAAAGAATACTAATAAATACCTGACTGCCCGCATACAACACAACCACTCACACACACCTGTAAATGCATGCCGGCTAAAACCGGCCTTGTACTCCTAAAAGTAGGCAATATTCGTTTATTTAACTACATTGCCAACATTTTATTTGTTTCGTGGTTATTCAACAAATGTTTTTGCTATTGTTGTTCATTCGCTATTATTTTGGTATCCGTGTTGGACGTGTTTTGAATTTAGTTATGCTGTTTATTTATTGTCTTTTTCCTTGCTACCTAAATGAGAAGCATGTGTGCGTGCGTATGTGATGCCACTTTTAGATCGTTATGTTTTTTATTATTCTTCTTCAACTTTCTTGTCATTAATTTGAGCGTTTTCGTATTGTTAAAATGTGCGGTTTTACTTACATATATATTATGGTGACAGGGATCGTATGTATTTGCCTGGGCCGTTTACAAAATCTTCTAATATCCTATTTGAGGATAAAACACGGCAGCAAATTTGAAATCAACCTCCCGGTTAAAGCTCTTCCTTCAACGAATGACTTGAAAAGCATCTCGACTTTTGTGTAAAATTTTCTTATAATAATTTCAGTTTTTATTGTTTTTTGAACGAGAAGTTCTAGGATAAGAAGGTTCAAGCTTATTTCGAATAGCAATCTGTGCTTCAGGCAGGGTATGTGAATGGTATCAAAAAGTTTCATAAATTTTGTTTATTTTTACCGCTCATGTTTAAATTGCCAAGCATCGTGAAATGCCAAAATTTTGTGCCTATTGCTATTTCATGCTCAAGAAAAATGCAAAATTTTTCTTGAATGTTTTCTTTTGATCTGCGTACAGCGCTTAATAATACCAAAATGTAAGGTTTCGATTTCAAAGTATTTTCGAAAGCATGTTTGCATTCTGTTTTTAAATACTTTCTGGGCCGGGGAGAGGGGGGGGGGGGAAGCCAGGGTATTGACAGTACTCTAACTAGGATTTCATAGATACATACATATTTTGTTGCTACAAAAAATTGTTTTAAAATTGAAAATCACTTAACTAAAATCATAAGCATCAGATCAAATACTATGGGGCATAGTCATAGTCGAAATAAAATGTGATTTTAAGTTAGATAAACATTTTTGACACAATTTTATAAGCGTTATCTGTCAAAAATGCTTCAACTAACTTAAAATCACATTTTATTTCGACTTCCCAACGACTTAAGTGGTCGCCATTTCCTTCAAATCATACTCCATACTACTCTAAAGTACGAAAAAGTAAAGCGTGATTGGCTCGTTTGGAGTGCAACAAAAGAAGCGCTTTTTTGTTTTCCATGCCGGCTTTTCAGCAAAATTTCCGAAAATACCCGATCAGCTTTGACAAAATCTTCAGGTTATTCTAAAGAAAAGGTTGGAAGAGGTTACACGACAAAATTCCTGAACATGAAAATAGTCAAAATCATAAAACTTGCTATATAGGGTGGCGCTAATATGAAATGAGAATTCGAAATGCAAGTTCTGTGGATTTTCTCTTAGCGGAAACCCCTAAAAATGAAGCAACTCGCTGGAGAGAATTACTTCCCAGAATTCTTGATGTTGTTTTATTTCTTGGTGAAAAAGGATTGGCATTTAGAGGAGATAATTGATTGATCGGAAATCCAAAAAATGGAAATTTTCTTGGTATTTTGGAACTGATCAGCAATTATGACCCCCTATTGCATGAACATTTGGAGAAGGTGAGGGAATCTCAAACGAAAAAGAATCGTCTCCAAGCACATTATTTGTCTGATGGAATACAAAATAAGTTCATAGAAATCTGTGCAAGTCAAGTAGTTAGAAAGATAGAAGGCGAGAGAAAGTCCGTCAAGTATTACACAGTTGAGCAGACTGTTTTTATATTGCGTTATGTTTTATTAGACAGGGACTCCGGAAAATTCAAGAACTCGTCTTAGAGTTTGTCGATTGTAACGCAAAAACAGGAGAAGCTATCGCTGAGCTGATTCGCAGCACTCTAAAGAATCACATTATTCCCCTGGATGACTACCGTGGGCAAGGTTATGATAATGGCAGTAATATGAGCGGTCATTACAAAGGAGCGCAGAGTCATATCCTGAGAGATAACTCCCTGGCAATATTTGCACCTTGTGCTTGTCTTAGTTTAAATTTATGTGGAGTGCGCAAGCTGCCGCAGAAGTCATCACATTTTTCGGTATTACGCAGAAATTGTAAAATAACTTTAGCGCAAGCCCTCAGAGATGGGAAATTCTCAAGGAAAAAACTAATTGCTTCTT
>NW_027137354.1:0-33234 GCF_040869045.1 Eurosta solidaginis | reverse complement strand
AATTACATTAGCCTTGGGACACATCTCATTCAATTGCATTTTTTCGAGAGCGAAGAGTTGCTGGCGAACAAAGCCACCAAAAACATTAAGAGGGACACAAAAGAAAAAAGTACGACAATCTCAGACGGAAAGAAAATGCCAAAATGGAAATATTAGGGGTGGTACCGGAATGGTTCCGAAATTTAACAAACACAGAAATTCCCACATGATATAAAGTGGCTATTGTCCCCAAGGTCCCAAAATACTCATTACCAACTGATAATAAGAAATTCCCCCCTTTTTCAAATCATAGCAGACGGCGAGAATGTCATACAAACTTCGAAAGATAAAGAAAATCAAGAAATAGAAAGAAATAATTTTGACGACCTTTTTTTTTTATTAGCAAAAAACAATAAGAAATATTTCCTTTGTCAGTGATGTGTGTTCTTTTATGTCATTCCATCTTGAAGATATGATTTCAATGGCCACATCCACAGGGATCTAGGGAACAAGGAGACCACATCAAACGGGACAATATTGCAATGAGATGACCAGGCAGTCCCCTTGTTGTCCGACGGAATTGTTTCTTAGCTTGTTTTGTTGTCCCCCACATATACCTTACCGCATACGTGGGGGACCCGTCGCCGTTACATGGGAATTTCATATACTAAATTAGATTTCTCTAACTTTGGGAATTGGGTCCTTCATATTGTTAAATACTTGCCGGAGTGGAATTGTTGTATGTGAATGCTATTGTGTATTTTTTCTCTGTCAAATAGGTTCGAACTTTTCATTCTTTCTGCCAATCCGGGGGAATATACGATACTGGCTTATATAATTTATTGCCCTTTTTCACATAAGTTTTTCATTTTTGGCTCCTTCGAATTTAGCGGGGATACATAAAAATTTCAAATTCACATTAGAACACTTAGATAGTTTGTTTCCAAAGACGGCGCGCTTGTGCATAAAGGTTTAGGTCTTTGAAATTCGCATTAGAACACTTAGATAATTGTTCCCCAAAAGATGGCGCGCTTGTGCACGAAAATGAATTACTATATTTGTATGAATTGTTCGAATTTACAAAAAACTCTTTCTATTAATTATAAACAAATAGAATAATATTTGTTAAACAAAAATAGGCCTATGCACTGCGGTTGATCAATACGAATCGATTCATATAACTTTTATATGATTTTTACGTATGCTAAGTATGCGAAACAGCCTGTCAATTGATTGTATGGAAATTTTGTTAGCGTATTAATATATAGATAGTGGGGTAATATACAGCCTATGCAATACGGCCGCTATGATGCCGGTTGCCGCTTTGGACCTAAAATCAAAAAAACGTTTTTGGGGACGTTTTTTGTTTCGTAATTAGCATAAAAGGCAATATAAAAAAATGTAATGTTATATTTTCGTAACTTTTTTTTTTTTTTGTTCAGTATAAGACGTACTTGATCTAAAATGAGGATTAAATCTGCAAATGCAAAAAACATTTTTCGGGACAAATTTGCCATTAATTGTTATAAATAAATTAGTTAGTTTTAAACAAAAATTAACTAATTATTTGTGATTTCATGTTTTTTTTGAAAACAACTAAAATCAAAAACAAAAAAATCTGTTAAATAAAGGACTTATGTATTTACGTGTAAGTGAAATTTGCCACAAAAAAATGGGCCGGTCAAAAATTAATTCTATTTAAGATTTTTTTGGTACGCTACAAATTATTTTGGAACAATTTTTTTAGGATTTTGATAGAGGCTATTATAGGTAAGTGGCAACAATGAGAAACCATATTTGTATGTAGGTGAAACATTTGTGCTTTCGAATTTAGCGGGGATACATAAAATTTGAAATTCACATTAGAACACTTAGATAATTGTTCCCAAGGGACGGCGCGCTTGTGCATAAAAGTTTAGGTCTTTGAAATTCGCATTAGAACACTTAGATAATTGTCCCCCAAAGATGGCGCTTGTGCACGAAAATGAATAACGATATTTTGTATGAATTGTTCGAATTTACAAAAAACTTTTTCTATTAATTATAAACAAATAGGAATAATATTTGTTAACACGATTCGATTCATATAACTTTTATATGATTTTTACGTATACTAAGTATGCGAAAACAGCCTCTCAATTGATTGTATGGAAAATTTTGTTAGCGTATTAATATATAGATAGTGGGTAATATACTGCCAATGCAAGACGGCCGCTATGATGCCGGTTGCCGCTTTGGACCTAAAATCAAAAACGTTTTGGAACGTTTTCTTGTTTCGTAATTAGCATAAAAGGCAATATAAAACAAGTAAGGGAAGGACTAAGTTCGGGTGTAACCGAACATTACGTACTCAGTTGAGAGCTGTGGAAACAAAGTAAGGGGAAAAATCACCATGTTGTAAAAAGAACCTAGGGTAAACCCTGGAATGTGTTTTGTATGACATGGTGTATCAAACGGAAGGTATTAAAGAGTATTTTAAGAGGAAGTGGGCCATAGTTTCTATAGATGGGGACGCCATTTAGGGATATCGCCATAAAGGTGGGACCAGGCCTGACTCTAGAATTTGTTTGTAGGATATGGGTATCAAATGGAAATGTGTTAATGATAATTTTAAAAGGGAATGGGCCTAAGTTCCTATAGGTGGGACGCCTTTTCGAGATATCACCATAAAGGTGGACCAGGGGTTACTCTAGAATTTATTTTGTACGATATGGGTATCAAATGAAAGGTATTAATGGAGTATTTTAAAAGGGCGTGGGGCCTAAGTTCTATAGATGGACGCCTTTTCGAGATATCGCTATAAAGGTGGGGACCAGGGGTGACTCTAGAATTTGTTTGTACGGATATGAGTATCAATTGAAAAGGTGCTAATGAGTATTTTAAGAGGGCGTTGGCCTTAGTTCTATATGTGGATGCCTTTTCGAGATATCGCCCATAAAGGTGGGACCAGGGGTGGACTCTAGGAATTTGTTTGTACAATATGGGTATCAAATAAAAGGTGTTATTGAGTATTTTAAAAGGGCGTGGGCCCTTAGTTCTATAGGTGGGACGCCTTTTCAAGATATCGCCATAAAGTTGGGACCAGGGGTGAATCTAGAATTTGTTTGTACGATATGGGTATCAAATGAAAGGTGTTAATGAGTATTTTAAAAGGGAGTGGGCCTTAGTTCTATAGGTGGATGCCTTTTCGAGATATCGCCATAAAGGTGGGCCAGGGGTGACTCTAGAATTTTTTTGTACGATATGGGTATCAAATGAAATGTGTTAATGATAATTTTAGGAAGGGGAATGGGCCTAAGTTCTATAGATGGGACGCCTTTTCGGTATATCGTTATAAAAAGTGGACCAGGTTTGACTCTACAATGCGTTTTGTACAATATGGGTATCAAACGAAAGGTGTTAATAAGTGTTTTAAAAGGGGAGTGGGCCTTAGTTCCTATGGGTGGACGCCTTTTTCGGGATATCGCCATAAACGTGGGACCAGGGGTGGACTCTATAATGCGTTTTGTACAATATGGGTATCAAATGAAAGGTGTTCATGAGTATTTTTAAAAAGGCGTGGGGCCTTAGTTCTATAGGTGGAAGCCTTTTCGAGATATCGCCATAAAGGTGGGACCAGGGGTGGACTCTAGAATTTGTTTGTACAATATGAGTATCAAATAAAAGGTGTTATTGAGTATTTTAAAAGGGCGTGGGCCTTAGTTCTATAGGTGGACGCCTTTTCAAGATATCGCCATAAAGTTGGGACCAGGGGGTGACTCTAGAATTTGTTTGTACGATATGGGTATCAAATGAAAGGTGTTAATGAGTATTTTAAAAGGGAGTGGGCCTTAGTTCTATAGGTGGATGCCTTTTCGAGATATCGCCATAAAGGTGGGGCCCAGGGGTGGACTCTAGAATTTTTTTGTACGATATGGGATCAAATGAAAGGTGTTAAATGAGTATTTGAAAAAAAAAATTGGGCCCTTAGTTCTATATGTGGGACGTCCTTTTCGAGATAT
This sequence comes from Eurosta solidaginis, assembly GCF_040869045.1. NCBI lineage: Eukaryota > Metazoa > Arthropoda > Insecta > Diptera > Tephritidae > Eurosta > Eurosta solidaginis. Next base: position 29,254 of record NW_027137354.1, on the reverse strand, counting down.
CGTCCATAAACGTGGGACCAGGGGTGGACTCTAGAATGTGTTTTGTACGATATGGGTATCAAATTAAAGGTATTAATGAGGGTTTTAAGAGGGAGTGACCCTTAGTTGTATATGTGAAGGCGTTTTCGGAGATATTGACCAAAATGTGGGACCAGGGTGATCCAGAACATCATCTGTCCGGATACCGCTAATTTATTTATATATGTAATACCACGAACAGTATTCCTTCCAAGATTCGAAGGGCTTTTGATTTCGCCCCGCAAAAACTTTTTCATTTTCTTCTACTTAATATGGTAGGTGTCACACCCATTTTTACCAAGTTTTTTTTCTAAAGTTATATTTTTGCGTCAATAGACCAATACAATTACCATGTTTCATGACTTTTTTTCGTATTTGGTATATAATTATGGCATTTTTTTTCATTTTTCGTAATTTTCGATATCGAAAAAGTGGGCTTGGTCATAGTCGGATTTCGGCCATTTTTTTACACCAATACAAAGTGAGTTCAGATAAGTACGTGAACTGAGTTTAGTAAAGATATATCGATTTTTGATCAAGTTATCGTGTTAACGGCCGAGCGGAAGGGACAGACGGTCGACTGTGTATAAAAACTGGGCGTGGCTTCAACCGATTTCGCCCTTTTTCACAGAAAAACAGTTATCGTCCCTAGAATCTACGCCTCTACCAAATTTCACAAGGATTGGTAAATTTTTTGTTCGGACTTATGGCATTAAAAGTATCCTAGACAAATTAAATGAAAAAGGGCGGAGCCACGCCCATTTTTGAAATTTTCTTTTATTTTTTGTATTTTTGTTGCACCATATCATTACTGGAGTTGAATGTTGACTTAATTTACTTATATACTGTAAAGATATTAAATTGTTTGTTAAAATTTTACTTTAAAAAAAATTTTTTTTTAAAAAGTGGGCGCGGTCGTTCTCCGATTTTGCTAATTTTTATTAATCAGACATATAGTAATAAGAGTAACGTTCCTGCCAAATTTCATCATGATATCTTCAACGGACTGCGAAAATTACAGCTTGCAAAACTTCCTAAATTACCTTCTTTTAAAAGTGGGCGGTGCCACGCCCCATTGTCCCAAAATTTTTACTAATTTTCTATTCTGCGTCACAAGTTCAACTCACCTACCAAGTTTCATCACTTAATCCGTATTTGGAACGAATCATCGCACTTTTTCTATTTTTCGAAATTTTCGATATCGAAAAAGTAGGCGTGGTTATTGTTCCGATATCGTTCATTTTAAATAGCGATTTGAGATGAGTGCCCAGGAACCTAAATACCAAATTTCATCAAGATAACTCAATATTTACTCAAGTTATCGTGTTAACGGGACAGGACGGACGGACGGACGGACATGGCTCAATCGAATTTTTTTTTCGATACTGATGATTTTGATATATGGATGTCTATATCTATCTCGATCCCTTTTATACCTGTACAACCAACCGTTATCCAATCAAAGTTAATATACTCTGTGAGCTCTGCTCAAATTTGCCATTAATTGTTATAAATAAATTAGTTAGTTTTCAACAAAAGTTAACTCATTATTTGTGATTTCAGGTTTTTTTTGAAAACAACTAAAATAAAAAACAAAGAATATGTTAAATAAAGACTTATGTAATTACGTGTAAGTGAAATTTGCCACAAAAAATGGGCCGGTCAGAAGTTAATTATATTTAAGATTTTTTGGTACGCTACAAATTATTTTGGAACAATTTTTTAGGATTTTGGTAGAGGCTATTATAGGTGGTTGGCAACAAAGGGAAATCATATTTGTATGTAGGTGAAACATTTGTGCTTTCGAATTTAGAGGGGATACATAAAATTTTAAATTCTTGTGCTTGTGCATAAAGGTTTAGGTCTTTGAAATTCGAATTAGAACACTTAGATAATTCTCCCCAAAGATGGCGCGCTTGAGCACGAAAATGAACTACTATATTTGTATGAACTGTTCGAATTTACAAAAAACTCTTTCTATTAATTATAAACACATAGAGTAATATTTGTTAACAAAAATAGGCCTATGCACTGCAGCTGATCAACACGAAACGATTCATATAATTTTTATATGATTTTATGTATGCTAAGTATGCGAAACAGCTTGCCAATTGATTGTATGGAAATTTTGTTAGCGTATTACTATATAGATAGTGGGTAATATACTGCCTATGCAATACGGCCGCTATAATGCCGGTTGCCGCTTTGACCTAAAATCAAAAACGTTTTTGGGACGTTTTTCTGTTTCATAATTAGCATAAAAGGCAATATAAACAAGTAAGGAAGGCTAAGTTCGGGTGTAACCGAACATTACATACTCAGTTGAGAGCTATGGAGACAAAATAAGGAAAATCACCATGTAGAAAATGAACCTAGGGTAACCCTGGAATGTGGTTGTATGACATGTGTATCAAATGGAAGGTATTAAAGAGTATTTTAAGAGAGAGTAGGCCATAGTTCTATGGATGAACGCCATTTAGGGATATCGCCATAAAGGTGGACCAGGGCTGACTAGAATTTGTTTGTACGATATGGGTATCAAATGAAAGGTGTTACTGAGCATTTTAAGAGGGAGTGGGCCTTAGGTCTATCGGTGGACGTCTTTTCGAGATGTCGCCATTAAGGTGGACCAGAGGTGATTCTAGAATGTGTTTGTACGATATGGGTATCAAATGAAAGGTGGCAATGAGTATTTTAAAAGGGAATGGGCTTTAGTTCTATGAACGCCTTTTCGAGAAATCGCCATAAAGGTGGACCAGGGGTGACTCTAGAATATGTTTGTACGATATGGGTATCAAATGAAAGCTGTTAATGAGTATTTTGAAAAGGAGTGATCCTTAGTTCCATAGGTGGACGCCGTTTCGCGATATCGCCAAAAAGGTGGACCAGGGGTGTCTCTAGAATGTGTTTGTACGATATGGGAATCAAATGAAAGGTGTTACTGAGCATTTTAAGAGGGAGTGGGCATTAGGTGTATAGGTGGACGCCTTTTCGAGATATCGCCATTAGGGTGGCCTAGGGGTGACTCTAAAATGTTTGTACGATATGGGTATCAAACGAAAGGTGTTACTGAGCATTTTTAGAGGGAGTGGGCATTAGGTCTATAGGTGGACGCCTTTTCGAGATATCGCCATTAGGGTGGGCCAGGGGTGACTCTAGAATGTTTGTACGATATGGGTATCAAACGAAAGGTGTTAGTGAGCATTTTAAGTGGGAGTGGGCATTAGGTCTATAGGTGGAGGCCTTTTCGAGATATCGCCATTAGGGTGGGCCAGGGGTGACTCTAGAATGTGTTTGTACGATATGGGTATCAAATGAAAGGTGTTAATGAGTATTTGAAAAAGGCGTTGGCCTTAGTTCTATGGGTGGACGCCTTTTCGGGATATCGCCATAAACGTGGACCAGGGGTGACTCTAGAATGCGTTTGTACAATATGGGTATCAAATGAAAGGTGTTAATGAGTATTTTAAAAAGGCGTGGGCCTTAGTTCTATAGGTGGACGCCTTTTCGAGATATCGCCATAAAGGTGGACCAGGGGTGACTCTAGAATTTGTTTGTACAATATGGGTATCAAATAAAAGGTGTTAATGAGTATTTGAAAAAAAAATTGGGCCTTAGTTCTATATGTGGACGCCTTTTCGAGATATCGTCATAAACGTGGACCAGGGGTGACTCTAGAATGTGTTTGTACGATATGGGTATCAAATTAAAGGTATTAATGAGGGTTTTAAGAGGGAGTGACCCTTAGTTGTATATGTGAAGGCGTTTTCGAGATATTGACCAAAATGTGGACCAGGGTGATCCAGAACATCATCTGTCGGATACCGCTAATTTATTTATATATGTAATACCACGAACAGTATTCCTTCCAAGATTCCAAGGGCTCTTGATTTCGCCCTGCAAAACTTTTTCATTTTCTTCTACTTAATATGGTAGGTGTCACACCCATTTTACCAAGTTTTTTTCTAAAGTTATATTTTGCGTCAATAGACCAATACAATTACCATGTTTCATCCCTTTTTTCGTATTTGGTATATAATTATGGCTTTTTTTCATTTTTCGTAATTTTCGATACCGAAAAAGTGGGCTTGGTCATAGTCGGATTTCGGCCATTTTTTACACCAATACAAAGTGAGTTCAGATAAATACGTGAACTGAGTTTAGTAAAGATATATCGATTTTTGCTCAAGTTATCGTGTTAACGGCCGAGCGGAAGGACAGACGGTCGACTGTGTATAAAAACTGGGCGTGGCTTCAACCGATTTCGCCCTTTTTCACAGAAAACAGTTATCGTCCTATAATCTACGCCTCTACCAAATTTCACAAGGATTGGTAAATTTTTGTTCGACTTATGGCATTAAAAGTATCCTAGACAAATTAAATGAAAAAGGGCGGAGCCACGCCCATTTTGAAATTTTTTTTTATTTTTGTATTTTGTTGCACCATATCATTACTGGAGTTGAATGTTGACTTAATTTACTTATATACTGTAAAGATATTAAATTGTTTGTTAAAAGTTTACTTTAAAAAAAAATTTTTTTAAAAAGTGGGCGCGTTCGTTCTCCGATTTTGCTAATTTTTATTAATCAGACATATAGTAATAAGAGTAACGTTCCTGCCAAATTTCATCATGATATCTTCAACGACTGCGAAATTACAGCTTGCAAAACTTCTAAATTACCTTCTTTTAAAAGTGGGCGGTGCCACGCCCATTGTCCAAAATTTTACTAATTTTCTATTCTGCGTCACAAGTTCAACTCACCTACCAAGTTTCATCACTTAATCCGTATTTGGAACGAATCATCGCACTTTTTCTATTTTTCGAAATTTTCGATATCGAAAAAGTAGGCGTGGTTATTGTCCGATATCGTTCATTTTAAATAGCGATTTGAAATGAGTGCCCAGGAACCTAAATACCAAATTTCATCAAGATAACTCAATATTTACTCAAGTTATCGTGTTAACGGACAGACGGACGGACGGACGGACATGGCTCAATCGAATTTTTTTTCGATACTGATGATTTTGATATATGGATGTCTATATCTATCTCGATTCCTTTATACCTGTACAACCAACCGTTATCCAATCAAAGTTAATATACTCTGTGAGCTCTGCTCAAATTTGCCATTAATTGTTATAAATAAATTAGTTAGTTTCAACAAAAGTTAACTCATTATTTGTGATTTCAGGTTTTTTTGAAAACAACTAAAATAAAAAACAAAGAATATGTTAAATAAAGACTTATGTAATTACGTGTAAGTGAAATTTGCCACAAAAAATGGGCCGGTCAGAAGTTAATTATATTTAAGATTTTTTGGTACGCTACAAATTATTTTGGAACAATTTTTTAAGATTTTGGTAGAGGCTATTATAGGTGGTTGGCAACAAAGGGAAATCATATTTGTATGTAGGTGAAACATTTGTGCTTTCGAATTTAGAGGGGATAAAATTTTAAATTCTTGTGCTTGTGCATAAAGGTTTAGGTCTTTGAAATTCGAATTAGAACACTTAGATAATTCTCCCCAAAGATGGCGCGCTTGAGCACGAAAATGAACTACTATATTTGTATGAACTGTTCGAATTTACAAAAAACTCTTTCTATTAATTATAAACAAATAGAGTAATATTTGTTAACAAAAATAGGCCTATGCACTGCAGCTGATCAACACGAAACGATTCATATAATTTTTATATGATTTTATGTATGCTAAGTATGCGAAACAGCTTGCCAATTGATTGTATGGAAAATTTTGTTAGCGTATTACTATATAGATAGTGGGTAATATACTGCCTATGCAATACGGCCGCTATGATGCCGGTTGCCGCTTTGACCTAAAATCAAAAACGTTTTTTGGGACGTTTTTTTTGTTTCATAATTAGCATAAAAGGCAATATAAACAAGTAAGGAAGGCTAAGTTCGGGTGTAACCGAACATTACATACTCAGTTGAGAGCTATGGAGGACAAAATAAGGAAAATCACCATGTAGAAAATGAACCTGGGGTAACCCTGGAATGTGGTTGTATGACATGTGTATCAAATGGAAGGTATTAAAGAGTATTTTAAGAGAGAGTAGGCCATAGTTCTATGGATGAACGCCATTTAGGGATATCGCCATAAAGGTGGACCAGGGCTGACTAGAATTTGTTTGTACGATATGGGTATCAAATGAAGGGTGTTACTGAGCATTTTAAGAGGGAGTGGGCCTTAGGTCTATCGGTGGACGTCTTTTCGAGATGTCGCCATTAAGGTGGACCAGGGGTGACTCTAGAATGTGTTTGTACGATATGGGTATCAAATGAAAGGTGGCAATGAGTATTTTAAAAGGGAATGGGCTTTAGTTCTATGAACGCCTTTTCGAGAAATCGCCATAAAGGTGGACCAGGGGTGACTCTAGAATATGTTTGTACGATATGGGTATCAAATGAAAGCTGTTAATGAGTATTTTGAAAAGGAGTGATCCTTAGTTCCATAGGTGGACGCCGTTTCGCGATATCGCCATAAAGGTGGACCAGGGGTGTCTCTAGAATGTGTTTGTACGATATGGGAATCAAATGAAAGGTGTTACTGAGCATTTTAAGAGGGAGTGGGCATTAGGTCTATAGGTGGACGCCTTTTCGAGATATCGCCATTAGGGTGGGCCAGGGGTGACTCTAAAATGTTTGTACGATATGGGTATCAAACGAAAGGTGTTACTGAGCATTTTTAGAGGGAGTGGGCATTAGGTCTATAGGTGGACGCCTTTTCGAGATATCGCCATTAGGGTGGGCCAGGGGTGACTCTAGAATGTTTGTACGATATGGGTGTCAAACGAAAGGTGTTACTGAGCATTTTAAGAGGGAGTGGGCATTAGGTCTATAGGTGGACGCCTTTTCGAGATATCGCCATTAGGGTGGGCCAGGGGTGACTCTAGAATGTGTTTGTACGATATGGGTATCAAATGAAAGCTGTTAATGAGTATTTTGAAAAGGAGTGATCCTTAGTTCCATAGGTGGACGCCGTTTCGCGATATCGCCATAAAGGTGGACCAGGGGTGTCTCTAGAATGTGTTTGTACGATATGGGTATCAAATGAAAGGTGGTAATGAGTATTTTAAAAGGGAGTAATCCTTAGTTCTATAGGTGGACGCCTTTTCGAGATATCGCCATAAAGGTGGACCAAGGGTGACTCTAGAATGTTTGTACGATATGGATATCAAACGAAAGGTGTTACTGAGCATTTTAAGAGGGAGTGGGCATTAGGTCTATAGGTGGACGCCTTTTCGAGATATCGCCATTAGGGTGGGCCAGGGTGACTCTAGAATGTGTTTGTACGATATGGGTATCAAATGAAAGGTGGTAATGAGTATTTTAAAAGGGAGTAATCCTTAGTTCTATAGGTGGACGCCTTATCGAGATATCGCCATAAAGGTGGATCAAGGGTGACTCTAGAACGTTTGTACGATATGGGTATCAAACGAAAGGTGTTACTGAGCATTTTAAGAGGGAGTGGGCATTAGGTCTATAGGTGGACGCCTTTTCGAGATATCGCCATTAGGGTGGGCCAGGGGTGACTCTAGAATGTTTGTACGTCACAGAATCTATGCCCCTACCAAATTTCAGAACGATTGGTAAATTTTTGTTCTACTTATGGCATTAGAAGTATTCTAGGCAAACTAAATGAAAATGGGCGGAGCCACGCCCATTTTGAAATTTTCTTTTATTTTTGTATTTTGTTGCATTATATCATTACTGGGGTTGAATTCGACTTAATTTACTTATATACAGTAAAGATATTAAATTTTTTGTTAAAATTTGAATTTTAAAAAAATTTTTTTTAAAAAGTGGGCGTGTTCTTCATCCAATTTTGCTAATTTTTATTTAGCACATATATAGTAATAGTAGTAACGTTCTTGCCAAATTTCATCATGATATCTTCAACGACTGCCAAATTACAGCTTGCAAAACTTTTAAATTACCTTCTTGTAAAAGTGGGCGGTGCCACGCCCATTGTCCAAAATCTTTCTAATTTTCTATTCTGCGTCATAACGTCAATCCATCTACCAAGTTTCATCGCTTTAACCGCCTTTGGCAATGAATTATCGCATTTTTTCGGTTTTTCGAAATTTTCGATATCGAAAAAGTGGGCGTGGTTACAGTCCGATATCGTTCATTTTGAATAGCGATCTGAGATGAGTGCTCAGGAACCTACGTACCAAATTTCATCAAGATACCTCAAAATTTACTCAAGTTATCGTGTTAACGGACAGACGGACGGACGAACGGACATGGCTCAATCAAATTTTTTTTCGATACTGATGATTTTGATATATGGAAGTCTATATCTATCTCGATTCCTTTATACCTGTACAACCAACCGTTATCCAATCAAAGTTAATATACTCTGTGAGCTCTGCTCAACTGAGTATAAAAATGTAATGTTATATTTTTGTAACTTTTTTTTTTTGTTCAGTATAAGTGAAAAGTGCGAACGTCAAGCTGTGAAGTTGTGTTTTGATTTCTACTGTGCCTTATTTTGTCTTAAATAAATAAATTTGTTTGTTTAAATAATTATTGTGCTAAAAATAAGTGTAAACACGTTGTGTACTGCATTCGCAATTTAAAGTTCTGCTTTCTTTACTAAAATAAATTGTATCTTAAAAATAATTGATAAAGTGTGTATATCCATACATACATACATATTTGCCGAGTCACTTTGCATATTTGTTGTTGCATTTGATTGGCATTTACATATTTTCAGTTTTCAATTGTTATTTGCTCGTGCACATTTACTTCATTTTCTTTTCACTGCCACAGCTGTTTGCATTGTGTGTTGTTAAGCGTCAGTTAATAGCGATCTTAAACTGCACATACAGTGATCTTCAAACTGCTCAAACAGTGATTTTCTTACTGTGATCTCCAAACTATTTTCACTGCCTCCGTCTGTTTAATCAATTTTACTTTAACTTATAATGTCTTGCAATTTTGTTAACTGCCAATTGAAAGGTGATACCGAGCGTTTCGTGTCGTGCTGGCTTTGTGATGAGCTTGCTCATATGAAGTGCGCTAGTTTGACAGCAAGGGTGTGTGATGCGATCAACGATAACAAGGGTGTGCGTTGGTCGTGCTTGAAATGCAGATCCACCGAAGTGGATCTTTTTAAGCTTTTCAAACATACCCGAAACGCATTCTCCGAAATCGGTAAGGAACTTTCTACATTAGGGGATAAATTCAAGTATTATGAAAACTTGTTTAAAACTTTCAAATGTATTACCGATTCAGCTGCTAATGCTAACAGCGACAGTCGTGACAGCAAACGAAAACGAACTGATGTCTCGGCTGGCGTATTGACCCTAGACCCCGTTCAAAACATCCAGAACCCAATCGTTCCTACACCTAGCACGATAGAATTAATAAACTTAGCATCTCCAAGTCCTCTTACAGTAGAGCCTTCAACATCAAAGGCACCTCCAACAAAACTAGCAGCTAGAAAAAATATTGAACCTGCAAACCGTTCTCAGGCGACTGAGCCTGGAACTAGGAAGTTGGTTGTAGTCCCTCCTAAAAAATCGATATTCGTGTCAAGATTCGACAGGGATACTACTGAGGAGGATCTGAAATCGTATATCTTCTCAAAAAGGAAAACCCATGACGTAACAATTCGGAAATTTAATTTTAGTTATGAAAGAAACGTATCTTCCTTTAGATTAGATGTACCTATTGACCATTTTGACACTATCTTGAGTAACGATTTTTGGCCCTCTGGGGCACTTGTGCGGGAATTTGAATATAGGCGGAATAAGAGTGTTCCAAACTTGGCAAAGATCCCTGTTAATAACACTGAGTCAAAAAACTGAACGAAAAATCTGCTTTAGATATACTTTACCAAAATGTTAGAGGCTTAAACACCAAGTTAACAGAACTGTTTTTAAAATCATTTAACTCAAGCTACGATATAATTGCTTTAACCGAAACCTGGCTGAAACCTCATGTTTTTAACTCAGAGATCCTCTGTAATGACTACCAGATATATCGAAATGACCGCCTGAACAGGGTTGGAGGTGGGGTTCTGCTTGCTGTACACTCTTCAATACCATCTGAAGAGATTTGCGTAACCGCCACCGATACAACTGAGTTCTTGTGCATACGCACACAACTAGCAAATATCCACATTTATTTGGCCATCTGTTATATCCCGCCATCTTCTGAACTGTCCGTTTATATGAATCACATTTCCTTGCTAAGAACTGTTAATTCGATGCTAAAGCCTTCCGATTCCATTATTGTCTTGGGTGACTTCAATATGCCACACATATCATGGTGCATCTCTGACTTTAATATCGTACCAGTTTCGTCAAAGTCTTCCAACAATGAATTTCTAGACGGAATGTCTGAGCTGTGCCTTCAACAAATCAACATCCAATCGAATAAATTCGGAAGAGTGTTGGATTTAGCCTTTGTGGATGATGAATCTAAATATTCCATTAGTCGATGCGAACCCATTATTGAACCTGAAGATGCTTACCACCCTTCCCTCAAAATAGTTTACGAAGTTGTAAATTATGCTTGTAACAGCGGAAATAAACGATACGACTCCAGTTATCGCTTCGACTTTGCGAAGGCCAATTTTAAAAAATTAAATCGTGATCTATCTCGAATAGTGTGGCCAACATTTAATGCTGATGTGGAGCAAAGCGTTTCTCACTTTTACAATACCATTTACTGTCTTTTTGAAAAATACGTACCTAAGCGGATTTGTGTACATTCCGATACAAGCCAAGTATGGTTCACTAAAGAGCTGAAAATTTTAAAGAATAAAAAGTCTCGATCTTTCAAGTTGTTCAAAAAGACGGGTTTACATAACCATTACTTACAGTACTCGATTCTACGCTGCAAGTATTTTCAATTGAACAAAAAGTGTTACAAAGCTTATCTTTGTAAAATGAAAAGAAATATAACTTGCAACCCGAAGGCATTTTACGGATTCGTAAACTCTAAACGCAGGGTGAAAGGGTTTCCATCATCCATGAAATTCCAAGATAATATTTCCAGCGATGATCAAGAGATCGCCGACTTCTTTGCGGAATTTTTCAAATCAAATTACTCTATTGAGACCAACGTTCCACCTAATGAATACCCATACCATATTGATTCATGTTATTCAATCAGAGCTCCATTTATATCTTCAGAAGATGTATTATCTTATTTAAAAACTTTAAAAGTATCATATTCATACGGCCCCGACAGGATCCCGACACACTTTCTTAAAAAATGTGCCGCAAACATCTATCAGCCGCTAACAGATTTATTTAATTTATCTTTAATTTATGGCGTTTTCCCAACAATATGGAAGGAATCTTTTCTTATTCCGCTTCATAAAAATGGAAGCAGGTCTTCAATAGAAAACTACCGGGGCATAGCAAAGTTATCCGCTATCCCAAAGTTATTTGAGGCTATTGTTACCTACCACCTAACATTCCCTATTTCCCCCATAATTGCAAGCTCGCAGCATGGGTTCTGTAAGGGCAAATCACCTATCACCAATTTACTAGAATTTACCACCCACGTTTCTAATGGATTTAGAAAAGGCCTTCACACTGATGTAATTTACACCGATTTCAGTAAAGCTTTCGACAAAGTATCACACCCATTACTTATTCATAAGCTCAGTCAACTCGGTTTTCAACCCCGTCTTATATGTTGGATTTCTTCGTATCTTGGTTATCGTACGCAAAAAGTAATCTTTAAAAATACACTTTCTGGGGTCATCAATGTTTCTTCTGGTGTTCCTCAGGGCAGCCATCTTGGTCCGATTCTGTTCTTGTTGTTCATAAACGATATATCTGGTACAATTAAATACTCAAAAATCTTGATGTACGCAGACGATGTAAAACTTTTCAAATCATGTGCCTCGGCTGAGGAACATTCCTTGCTTCAAATGGATTTAAATCACTTGGTTACCTGGTGCAATGTAAATTATATGCCGCTCAATCTCAAAAAATGTAAATTCATGTGTTTTTCTCGGAGAGTTTCGCCACCAGCTTCATATACAATTAACAACTATAGTCTAGAAACTGTAAATAATTTTATTGACTTGGGAGTCATGATGGATTCCAAACTTAGTTTCAATCTTCATATTAATGCTACAGTGAATAAAGGTAAAGGTGTTTTTGCATTTGTTAAACGGTGGTCAAAAGAATTTAACGACCCTTACATAACTAAAGCACTTTTTACAACATTAGTTAGGCCAATATTAGAATACGGCTCGATAATTTGGAATCCGCGTTATCAAGTCCATGCAGACAGTCTCGAATCAATACAAAAACAATTTTTACTATTTGCCTTAAGAAATTTCCAATGGGACTCTTTAACTAATCTTCCACCTTATACTAATCGATTAAAGCTTATCAATCTTCCAACTCTTGCTAGTCGAAGGGAAATGCTTGGTGTGATATTTATGACAAAACTTTTAAATGGATCAATTTCGAGCCCATTCCTTCTGAATGAAGTGAACTTTTGCGTTCCCTCTCGGACATCGAGACACTTCAAACCTCTTCTGCTGAAACAATGTAGAACGAATTTCGAACAAAATGAACCTTTTCGGCGTTTATGCCAAGATTATAACTCTCACTCAAACACATTTGATAGCTCGGACTCCCTTTTTTCTATAAAAAAGATTGTTCTCACCTCTCTAAATTAATGTATAATACGTTTGCTTCTGTTCTCTTTAAGTATTACGCTTGGCTGATGAAATTTCTTCTGTAGCTGAGCAGTCTCAGATCGTGACGCTTGACAAACCGCTGCCCATCAAAGACGTACTTTATCTAAAATGACGATTAAATCTGCAAATGCAAAAACATTTTCGGACAAATTTTCCATTAATTGTTATAAATAATTTATTTAGTTTCAACAAAAGTTAACTCATTATTTGTGATTTCATGTTTTTTTGAAAACAACTAAAATAAAAAACAAAGAATCTGTTAAATAAAGACTTATGTATTTACTTGTAAGTGAAATTTGCCACAAAAAATGGGCCGGTCAAAAATTAATTCTATTTAAGATTTTTTGGTACGCTACAAATTATTTTGGAACAATTTTTTAGGATTTTGGTAGAGGCTATTATAGGTAAGTGGCAACAATGGGAAACCATATTTGTATGTGGGTGAAACATTTGTGCTTTCGAATTTAGCGGGGATACATAAAATTTGAAATTCACATCAAAACACTTAGATAATTGTTCCCAAAGGCGGCGCGCTTGTGCATAAAAGTTTAGGTCTTTGAAATACGCATTAGAACACTTAGATAATTGTTCCCAAAGATGGCGCGCTTGTGCACGAAAATGAATTATGATATTTGTATGAATTGTTCGAATTTACAAAAAAAATTGTCTATTAATTATAAACAAATAGAATAATATTTGTTAACAAAGATAGGCCTATGCACTGCGGCTGATCAATACGAATCGATTCATATAACTTTTATATGATTTAACGTATGCTAAGTATGCGAAACATCCTGTCAATTGATTGTATGGAAATTTTGTTCGCGTATTAATATATAGACTAGTGCAGGCCACCAGACCAAGGCACCATAAAGAAGAATCGGGCGCACAAAAAATGGGCCGGTCAAAAATTAATTCTATTTAAGATTTTTTGGTATGCTACAAATTATTTTGGAACAATTTTTTAGGATTTTGGCAACAATGGGAAACCATATTTGTATGTAGGTGAAACGTTTGTGCTTTCGAATTTAGCGGGGATACATAAAATTTGAAATGCACATTAGAACACTTAGATAATTGTTCCCAAAGACGGCGCGCTTGTGCATAAAGGTTTAGGTCTATGAAATTCGCATTAGAACACTTAGATAATTGTTCCCAAAGATGGCGCGCTTATGCACCAAAATGAATTACGGTATTTGTATGAATTGTTCGAATTTACAAAAAACTTTTTCTATTAATTATAAACAAATAGAGTAATATTTGTTAACAAAAATAGGCCTATGTACTGCGGCTGATCAATACGAATCGATTCATATAACTTTTATGTGATTTTACGTATGCTAAGTATGCGAAACAGCCTGTCAATTGATTGTATGGAAATTTTGTTAGCGTATTAATATATAGATAGTGGGTAATATACTGCCCATGTGATACGGCCGCTATGATGCCGTTTGCCGCTTTGACCTAAAATCAAAAACGTTTTTGGGACGTTTTTTTGTTTCGTAATTAGCATAAGAGGCAATATAAAAATGTAATGTTATATTTTTGTAACCTTTTGTTTTTTTCGTACAGTATAAGACGTACTTTATCTAAAGTGAGGCTTAAATCTTCATATGCAAAAACATCTTCCGGCAAATTTGCCATTAATTTTTATAAATAAATTAGTTAGTTTCAACAAAAGTTAACTCATTATTTGTGATTTCATGTTTTTTTGAAAATAACTAAAATAAAAAACAAAGAATCTGTTAAATAAAGACTTATGTATTTACGTGTAAGTGAAATTTGCCACAAAAAATGGACCGGTCAAAAATTAATTCTATTTAAGATTTTTTGGTACGCTACAAATTATTTTGGAAAAATTTTTAGGATTTTGGTAGAGGCTATTATAGGTAAGTGGCAACAATGGGAAACCATATTTGTATGAAGGTGAAACATTTGTGCTTTCGAATTTAGCGGGGATACATAAAATTTGAAATTCACATTAGAACGCTTAGATAATTGTTACCAAAGACGGCGCGCTTGTGCATAAAGGTTTAGGTCTTTGAAATTCGCATTAGATCACATAGAAAAGTACATATCTTAAAATGCTTCAAAAGTTGCAACGGAGTTTGGAGCTCTGCATTACCGGGGCTCTCGGCTCCACTCCAGATGCCGTTACATACATACATGGATACATAGATACTTAGATAGATACAGGCTAAGCTAATAAAAACGTGTTAAAAAGGGCTCCAGTATGCTCTTTCGTAGATGTGCCATGCACCCATTTCTATCATTAATAAAGGAATGCGTGTTTCGAATTATGTGCAAGGTTTCAAATCTATGGCCATTTGGGGTGGTCATAAGTTCAATTGACCTTATGTTCGTTAACCTTATGTCACCAGACCATCACATTAGCGCATTGTCATCGAGACTTGATACGTGTGCAAAGTTTCAATCAAACTAATGGCCATTCAAAGTGGTAATAAGGCCAACTTACCTTATGGCCGTTGACCTAATGTCACCACACCATCACATTAGCGCATTGTCATCGAGCCTTGATACGTGTGCAAAGTTTCATTCAAACTTATGGCATTTCAAAGTAGTAATAAAGCCAATTGACCTTATGGCCGTTGACCTTATGTCACCACACCATCACATTGATGCACTGTCATCGAGCTTTGATACGCGTGCAAAGTTTCAATCAAACTTATGGCCATTCAAAGTGGTAACGAGGCCAATTGACCTTATGGCCGTTGACCATATGTCACCACACCTTCACATTAATGCATTGTCATCGAGCCTTGATACGTGTGCAAAGTTTCAATTAAACTTGTGGCCATTCAAAGTGGTAATAAGGCCAATTGACCTTATGGCCGTTGAACATATGTCACCACACCATCGCACTAATGCATTGTCATCGGTCCTTGATACGTATGCAAAGTTTCAAATTAATCAGACTTCTAGAAACCGGTGAAAATTAAGCTCAAAGATTCCGTTACATACAGGCCAAGCTAATGAAAGCGTGTTAATAAAAGTTATATGAATCGATTCGTATTGATCAGCCGCAGTGCATAGGTCTATTTTTGTTAACAAATATTACCTTATTTGTTTATAATTAATAGAAAAATTTTTTGTAAATACGAACAATTCATACAAATATCGTAATTCATTTTCGTGCACAAACGCGCCATCTTTGGGAACAATAATCTAAGTGTTCTAATGCGAATTTCAAAGACCTAAACCTTTATGCACAAGCGCACCGTCTTTGGGAACAATTATCTATGTGTTCTAATGTGAATTTCAAATTTTATGTATCCCCGCTAAATTTCACTTACGCGTAAATACATAAGTCTTTATTTAACAGAGTCTTTGTTTTTTATTTTAGTTGTTTTCAAAAAAACATGAGATCACAAATAATGAGTTAACTTTTGTTGAAACTAACTAATTTATTTATAACAGTTAATGGCAAATTCGCCCGAAAATGTTTTTTCATTTGCAGATTTAATCCTCATTTTAGATAAAGTACGTCTTATACTTAACAAAAAAAAAAAAAAGTTACAAAAATATAGCATTACATTTTTTATATTGCCTTTTATGCTAATTACGTAACAAAAAAACGTCCCAAAAACGTTTTTGATTTTACGTCAAAGCGGCAACCGGCATCATAGCGGCCGTATTGCATAGGCAGTATATTATCCACTATCTATATATTAATACGCTAACAAAATTTCCATACAATCAATTGACAGGCTGTTTCGCACACTGAGCATACATAAAATCATATAAAGGTTATATGAATCGATTCGTATTGATCAGCCGCAGTGCATAGGCCTATTTTTGTTAGCAAATATTACTCTATTTGTTTATAATTAATAGAAAGAGTTTTTTCTAAATTCGAACAATTCATACAAATCTCGAAATTTATTTTCGTGCACAAGCGCGCCGTCTTTGGGAACAATTATCTAATTGTTCTAATGCGAATTTCAAAGACCTAAACCTTTATGCACAAGCGCGCCGTCTTGGGAACAATTATGTAAGTGTTCTAATTTGAATTTCAAATTTTATGTATCCCCGCTAAATTCGAAAGCACAAATGTTTTCTCCTACATACAAATATGGTTTCCCATTTTTGCCAAAATCCTAAAAAATGTAATTTGTAGCGTACCAAAAAATCTTAAATAGAATTAATTTTTGACCGGCCGATTTTTTGTGGCAAATTTCACTTACACGTAAATACATAAGTCTTTATTTAACAGATTTTTTGTTTTTTATTTTAGTTGTTTTCAAAAAAACATGAAATCGCAAATAATTAGTTAAATTTTGTTGAAACTATCTAGTTTATTTATAACAATTAATTGCAAATTTGTCCGAAAATATTTTTGCATTTGCAGATTTAATCCTCATTTTAGATAAAGTACGTCTTATACTGAACAAAAAAAAAAAAGGTTACAAAAATATAACATTACATTTTTTATATTGTCTTTTATGCTAATTACGAAACAAAAAAACGTCCCAAAAACGTTTTTGATTTTAGGTCAAAGCGGCAACCGGCATCATAGCGGCCGTATTGCATAGGCAGTATATTACCCACTATATTTTTTATTAGGCTAACTTTGTTGGATTATATATCAATTAATCGGATGCTTAGATCCCATAACCCTAATTTATTTATGTCGCTTAAAGTTATGAAATCAATTTTATTTTAGTAAATATGTTTGCGTGAATAAGTTCAATGTTTTTGTTTGTTCTTCTTTTCTTCCTAATTTATTCTGCTTTGTTATATCTTCGTATTATATTGTTCACAGACGATATTTTATGGTAGGTATGGTCATATATATTAATGAAATGGAGTGTTTACAAATTTAATACAAATTAATTACGTACATAGATCTCAATGGGAGACTCAACAATAAATATCCGAACATTAGAATCTTCATATTTCGACAATGATCACATTAAAACCCGGAAAATGTCTAAGTGCACTTATTGCGTTTTTATATGGAACTGTTTGTTCACTTCACTTAATTTTTTCGCAATTTAAGTACTTTATTTTTTTGCTTTAATTAAACATTTTTTTTAAGTAAACTCTGCCTTCTTTCTCATTACATAATTTTTTTATATTTTTATTTTATTTTTTATGAAGTTATCCTCTATTCTACTCAAAATTTTTGGTTTTTGTCACACTTACATATTAGATATGTGGTTATAAAAAATTAAACGGGTGGCATGAAATAGGCTAAATTCCTCTAGCAAATTTCTTGGGTTTTAACAAAAAGTTCATGTTTTTTGAATTATGACACTATTGAAGTAAATGGGCGATATATGTATATGGGTGATATAGGCCTACTGGAGAACCGAGCTCCCAAAACTAACTTCGGTAGCGCGCCATCGGGGACCTTCCGGGTGGTGTGGAAAGACCTATTTTTCAATTCAATTTCAAGTAATTTCACCATAATTCTATGTCAATTTCATTTGATTTTACATAATTTTTATATTTTTGTTTAAGGAGCTCCATACCAAAACGTTATAATTACATGTGAAAAGTTTGTAGAAAATTTAAGAAAATACAATCAAAAAGTACAAAGTCTTAGATCAAATTCAAAATTTTAAAGAAAAAGTTAAGTAAGTTAGACCAGTTTGCTATATTTCCAACACTTGATGCATAGAGTGAGTTGAAAAAAATACACGTTGGTCGAATTTCGACCACAGGCGATACTAGTTATTATTATTAGACTGATGCCGATTTCCGCCGCCGGAACGGAAATTTTGCCGTTGGTTGCCGCGATTGAAATTGTTGCCATAGTTACTGTTACTAAAAGATGGTCTATTTTGTCTATAATTGTTAAAGTTACGACTTTGATTTTGGAAATTTCGACCTCGGTTATTACTTTGAAAATTTCTGAAATTGGTATTGTTCCGCGCCCTAAATGCTAAAACTTAGCGTTCTTTTATTTCATTTGATTGCTCTACGATCAGTTTAGCTACTACGTCCTTGGAATCAGAAAAATTGGTTGAAGCGAGGATTGATTTGACTAAACTTGTTTTTGCGTTCAATCGGCAAACACTAACTGTTTGCTCGATGGTCACTTCATGGGCTTTGGCCTGAGTAATCCCTTCGATAATGAGCGAACGCTCTAAAGAATCAGACAATTCCTCAACGCGTTTTGCGAAATCGGTGTAATTATTATTAATAACTTGCAAAGCTGCAATTTTTCCGGCCACAACTTTGGAGTTGTCGGGTTTTATACGGTTAACTAATGCTATTTTTATATCATTAACTGAAAGTATTTGAGTCGGTATTGCTTCTCGAGCATTACCATCTAGTTTGGATTTAATAAATGAAATACAAGTGCCAGTTAAATTTTCGTCGACAAATTCGTCGATTAACTCAATTTTATTAATGAAAGATTCAAGACCCAGGGGCTCACCGCTATAAATTTCACGCATAATACCAGCACACATGCTGATAAACGATCTTTTTTCCTCAGGAGTTGCCATATTTGTATCGGAATTAGGAGGATTTGAAATATTTGTTTCGGGATATTCCTCAAATCCGTGAAATTCTCCAGACAAAGGAAGTCTAACAACAAGGTTTTTGATTGTACTGAGCGAATATGTGGTTGAGCCTTCGGAAACTAGGCTTTTAAAATCAAGATTTTCGGAATCGGAACTTTCGGAATTAAAATTTTTGGAATTGGAATCTGAATTTTTGGAATTGGAATCTGAATTTTCGGAATCTGTGTCTTGCTCTGAAATTTTGGGAACTACCTTCTTGTTTCTAAGAAACATATGTAGTAGGAGCAAAGAAGAAATATTTAAACTGATTAAAGTTGAATTTGTAGGAATTTGCTTACGAAAATTTAACAGAAATTGAAATAGAATTGAATGTTGATGTAAAATTGAAAGAATTATCCGGCAATTTAATGAAAGACTGAATATTTAATGATAAATTGAATGTATATTGAAGTAATTTAGTTTAAATAGATTTCAAAGGAAAATATTTTATTTTGGTAAAAGGACTTGGCTGTTGATAACGGACGCACCGTTTTATTAAAAAGATCTCAATGTGTTTGTGTTATTACGGACGCACCGTTTTTATTAAAATTGTATGGTTTTATTTTTACAGATACGGGCGCGCCGCATCTTTTCAAACTTGTAATATGAATGTCCTCGGACGCACCGGGATTAAAAAAAAAATTTCATTGGTTTTGCACGGAACCACCGTTTACGCAAACATAATCTCTTGGTTATTTACGGAACCACCGCGTTATGCAAAAAAAAATTATGCACGATTGTTTACGGAAGCACCGTATTTCACAAAAAAAAAATCAAAATCTCATATTTGTGTTGCCATGAAAGGTTGGCAAAATAAATTGTTACACTTGAAACGTAAGTACGTATATGGGGTAGTTGGGCAAAAACCAAAAAAAGTTTTTATAATGAAAATCTTACAAAGTTATGTTTTTGTGAAAGTTTACAATGATTAGAATTTTTATAAATTGGATTAGAACCAACGAAATAAAATTTTTACATACTAATGAAGTTCTGATTAAGACAGTTGAAATATACTGAATGTGAAATAGTAGAAAAAAGATCTTTATTTGATTAGATGCATTAATTGGAAAATTTAAAGTTTGATTTTGTCTAACTGTGATACATATTATTTAAAAAAAATTCATAGAAAATTTTTATAAATGTATTTGTGTTGTGCTTTTCTCATTTTTTTTTTGTATTTTTTTTTTTGTAATGTTTTAATAATAATAAATTTTGTTTTAAAATAGTAATAGTAATGACATAGGTGATGTTTATTTATAGGAAAAGTTAATTATAATATAGTAAAGTGATGGGATAGTATGAAAATTCAAAACTACAATATTTTTAAAGAAACAAGTTGAAAGAAAATTGTAATAGTCTACTTTTGTTTTGTGCACACTGTGCACCATACCCATACTGCAAATTTTTCTGAAGCCGCTATTCGTTGCCGGTCGAATAATATAATCTTCTCTGCTGCTGCTAGTCTGCCATATTATACCCCCTTCTGTTACAAATAACCTCCTCTGCTAGCGTTTTGCTGCTGCTGATGTTCGCTGTAGTTTTCGGCGTTATGTATTGGTATAGCTGTACATATAGCCGTAATTGTTTGTGGCGTATTCTGACTGTGACCGTTATGTGGTATTTGAGTACAGTACCCCTTTTGTAGTTTTAGGTTTTATATTATTTTAGAATTTATCAATTTCGCAAATTCTTACCATATGTATGTATAAATTATCTCCGTTATGTATTAAATTTGTCGATTTTTCCGTTTATAATAATTTGTAATTTTACCCCTGTTGTTGCTAATTTTCTAGATTATGTTGTATTTGTAGATCTTCTGCGTTTTTCTTCAAAAAAAAGTTATGTAGTTATTTCGTTTATTTTTGTTATCTCCGAAAAAAATAAATTTACGTATTATTATTTGCACTCCAAACACCACCCTATGTAACCATTTAAAAGTTTTTGTAGAGAAAATTAACTTTTATTTAATTCAGTTGCCTTTTCCGCAATTTTTGTTTTGTAAAATTTTTGAATATTTGTATATTTTTTTGTAGTTTTTCATGATTTAAATTTTTTTTGTTGTATTGGTTTTTGAATGTTTTTAAATTTTTTTGTATATTTTTTTTTAATTTTTATGATTTTTTTTTTGTAATTTTTCAATCTTTAGATTTTTAGATAATTTTGAAAGAATTTTAAATTTTCGCATGCTTGTGAGAATTTTTTTTTTAAATTTTTGAGAATTTTAAAATTTTAATATTTTAAAGAATTTGAATTGAATGAAAAAGGCATTTTTTGCTACGGCAAATATAAAGTGTTACGCCTTTGAAATGCGCATTTCATGCGCGTGAAAGCCATTTTGCGGCACGGCCTACGGTCGCCATTTAAGGTGTCCAATTTAGACACCATGAAAAATGTTCTGCCCACACACACTCACCCAACAATAAAGAAATACATTTATTTGATTTTATATTTAGTTTGTGTTTAATTTTGTGTAGTATTTTCAGTCTTAGTACTTATAGTTTTCTTCACCTTTTAGTTATACTAATTTTCACATTTGTATTCTAAGTTTAAGTTGTAGTCTTTCTATTTAACTTTACACGTTATCTTTTTTGCACGTCTGTCTAGTTTAGTTTTCAGCAACGAATTGATTGCCATTTTGCTATCTCGCTGAATCCAATTCGGCCTGCTGAGTGCAATTGCCACTGCTGTCCAGCAACAGCTGACAGTGATGCCAGTTGCACTCAGAGGTGTATTCAGTGCATGAAGGCTGGTTTACGCAGTGCGGTTATATGAAAATTATACCATATTTATCCTCAAAACCTAACAAAGGTTATAAGTCCAGGTCCAGTAATGCATAAAGTATAGAAATTATATTAATTGTACATTTTAAAACGAGTGCGGTAGCTAAAGAATCGACAAAATGAACTCAAACTACCAAATCCAAATCTTGGTGAAAATTGTTATGACACATTGTGTATGGAAATGCGCAGCATACTTATAAATTCAGACCAGTGGCAAATAGTAAATGGTGAGCTTGAGCGTACCTACTATTGAAAATGGCCAAAAATGGGATAAGTATGACCAGAAGGCGCTGGCGAACATTATTTTGTGCATTAAATCAACGCAATTAGCCAACTTAAAAGCTTGCAAAACATCAGCGGAAGCCTGGAAAAAAACTTCGAGAAGTTCATATGCCAAGCGGACCTCTACATAAGGTATCTCTGTAACAAGAAACTGTTAAGTTGCAGTACGTCTGCAAATCAACACGTTCGTCGAAATAGTTGCCAAATTAACAGAGACGAATATAGAGTTGAATGAAGAACTAAAAGTTATCATATTGCTGCACAGCTTACCGCGGAATATGAGAACTTTGTAGTGGCCATAGAAACGCGAGATGACTTGCTATCATTTAACGCAACATCAGTCAAATCAGGAAACGACGCAGCAGGGGATTTTCACGCAAGTAAAAGAAACAAATTCAAGTACAAAAAAGAATAAATTTGAAGGAAAATGTTATGGGTGCGGAAGGCGCGGGCATACAATGTCTCAGTGCAAAAGAAAAGGTCAACAAAACTACGAACAAAAACAGTGCGAACAAGAGCGCGCTAAAATCAACAAACTTTCTTACGCTGCATATACAGCAACCACATGCGTTGAAAGTAATCAACATGCTTGGTGCATCGACAGCGGCGCTACATCACACATGTGTTACGACATAAATATGTTTGTCTCGTTAGTCGAACAAAGGGGAAAAGTTGTGTTAGCAGCAGACAACTGCACATACTCGCAAGGTGTGGGTACGGTAATAATTACAACAAATAATTGCAATGTAGAGTTGAGAAATGTATTGTATGTTCCTTCAATCAACATGAACTTCTATGCAGTAAGCAAAGCAATGCAATACGAGAAAATATTGACTTTCAAATACAATTTTGCTGAGGTGAAAAACAAGTGCGGTTTTATGCTAATAAAAGCAAAGCTGATAAATAATTGTTTATTTTTAACGCGCATAAAGTATCGAGTGCGGCAAAACTATTTAATGCTAATAGTATGATTTGGCATAATCGATATGGCCATATAAATTTCGACAGCATGAGTAAAATTTTGCAAATTGGACTAGTTGGCGGAATTGATGCAAATACAATAAATACAAAAGCAAATTGCGACACACGCAATAAAAAAAAAAAAACTAAGTGCAGTGCCATTCCCAAAAACAAATGAAATAAAAACAAAACAAATTTTAGAGTTGGTGCACACGGACGTTTGTGGTCCAATAAATGTAAAATCTGTGGGTGGTTCACGGTACTTTTAGCATTTGTAGACGATTTCTGGTATTATAGTATTGTTTAAGCGACTTAAACTATGAACATTTTTCGTTCGTTTGTTTCAGTAGCCATTGAGTGTGCATGTAATTCTCAACTGGTTAGTGAAATATTCTAAAGACATAGTTTGAGTTTTTTAATTAAAATCGAGGTTCTTCGGATGGTGTGCTAATACATCAGAGCCCAGTGCTCGCCTCCATATCACACTTTGAAGGGGTTCTTCAAATAGAAGATGAGGTGGCTCATTAGAGCGAAACCTCAGAGTGCTCAACGCTCGCCCCAAATTAAATAAATAGAGGTTCTTCGGATGGTGTGCTAATACATCAGAGCCCAGTGCTCGCCTCCATATCACACTTTGAAGGGGTTCTTCAAATAGAAGATGAGGTGGCTCATTAGAGCGAAACCTCAGAGTGCCCAACTCTCGCCCCAAATTAAATAAATAGAGGTTTTTCTTGTAGAAAATGGGGTGCCAATACCTCAGAGCCGTCCCGTGCTCGCCTCCATATCACATTTTAAAGGGTTCTTCAAATAGAGGATGAGGTGGCTCAGTAGAGCGAAGACTCAGAACCCCCCAGTGCTCGCCCCCAAATTAAATAAATAAAGGTGTACTGATGCTATGCATCCTCCCATGACTTAAATACACCAATAACACTAAAACTACCCAACTCAATAAATGGAATACATTAAATCAAAAACCCCATAAACTCAATACAGTCCATTAATAATAATAATTATAAATTTAAAAAAAGGAATGCTTGGTGGGAGTTGAACCCGCAACCCCGGGCGTTTGGTCGGGTACGTCAGCCACTGTGCCACAACTCATACGCTTACAAGCACATAAAATTACTCATTTATAACTCTTATTAAACTGCTCGCCCTCAATTGCCCAAAGCTTAGACAAGTATAGTGTGAAAAATAAAAATATATATATATAAAAGGAAAGGCTAAAATTTGTGTTAGTTGGTCGCCGCTGTTTGAAGAGATGCGTCGGTCGATTTTGTTCAAACGTGGACCCGGGTACCCCTGGAATATGTTTATAGACTATGGATAACAAATGAAAGCTGTTAATGAGTGCTTTAATACAGAGTAATATATTATACCGCTGGGTGCCTAGGGTCTAGAGATATAGGCTAAAACGTAGCTTCCGGTTACCCCTAGAATGTGTGGGTAATATGGATATCAAACGAAAGCTGTTGCTGAGAGCTCTAAAGTAATTTTCATTGTTATATTCGATTTAGTCGCGTCAACCTGCAAAACTCATAAATATGCATGCGAAGCCGAAATAAAGACATGAATTAATAATACCCACATACCTATTTACATATTTCCTATTCGATTTGCCTGAAATTTGGTATATAAATTTGCCTATATTAGAACTTATGATCCTTTTTTCCGAGAATTAGACCAGAGACGGACTGGGACTGGGATTAGGACTAGGACTGGGACTGAGACTGGGACTGCAACAAAAGAGATATACTGAGAGATAGATAGAATGAGACGAAGATGGAGATAGATGAAGCGAAAAAGACGGAGGGAGGAGTGAATAAAAGGATTAGGAAAAATTGAAGAGGCCGAAGGCAGAGTTAGACGGAAAAAGCTTTTTAAAATGTATGCAGATAGGCCAAATTTAGGGCAGAACAATGTCTGCCGGGTCTGCTAGTATTGTATAAAACAAAAAAGAGTGAAGTATTCCCCAAATTTAAAACTTTTAAAAATATGGTCGAATGCCAAACGAAACATAAAATAAAATCGCTCCGAAGCGATAATAAAATGTTTAGTGATTTTTGGATGAAAATGGCATTAAAAGACAACTCAGTGTACCATATATGCCGCAGCAGAACGGCGTTGCAGAGCGAGTAAAACGTACCATTGTAGAAATGGCCAGAAGCTTATTAGTGCACGCGAATTTAGAAGAAGAACTGTGGGAAGAAGCAGTACACTGCTGTTTATTTGCATAATCGTGCTCCCACAAAATTAGTGTATGATTGTACGCCGCATGAAGTTTGGCATAATAAAAATCCGCCTGTAAAGTATTTAAAAGTGCTTGGGGCGCGTGCATATGTATTAGAAAAAACACAAAACAAAAAGTTCAGTGCAAAGGCAAAAGAATATGTGTTTGTCGAGTATTCTTACGTGGCCAAAGCTTACCGTTTGTACGATAGACAAAATAGACAAGTAATGCAAAAATTATTGAAAATGAAAATAACTTGCCAAAAAGCGTAAACAATAGCAATAGTGGTGAGGTTGACATCGCTACGTTTATTATAAGCAATCAAGAGAATGCGTGCGAGAACAATGACACATGTGATAATGAATGTGCGGAATTTGAAAGTTGCGATGAAGAGGAAGCAAATGACGAAGGTACAAATGACGCAACTGATGAAGAAGAGGCAATCAATTCTGACTCAGGTAACACAAATTTCAATTGTGGTAGAGGTAGGCTAAAATTTATACACACAGGCAAAGTAGGTCGTCTGCGAAAAGAGTACCAAACGCTAAACTATATGCAATTTGGGGACGTTTGAAACACCTCAGACGGTCAAACAAGCATTATCTGGCAAAAATGCTGATGAGTGGGAAAAATCAATGCATAAAGTATACGCTGCATTAGATGCAAATAAGACATGGTCTGTTGTTGATCTCCCTCATGGACAAAAAGCTGTTGGGTATACAGGATTAAGCGTGATGCAAATGGTGAAATTACAGATTTTAAATTGAGACTAGTAGCAAAAGGATGTAATCAAGAAGAAGGCGTGAACTACTGGGAAACATTTTCGCCAGTAATACGCTACGAGACCATACGCATGTTATTAGCAGTTTCCGATGAGAAAGATCTACATATGCATCAAATCTATATATCGAATGCATATCTCAACAGTAAGTTAACTGACATTCGAAAACCAGAAGGTTTCATAGATAAGCAGCATCCAAATAAAGTTTTAAAATTGAATAAAGCCATATACGGCCTAAAGCAATCCGGTCGTAACTGGAACAATACACTCGACAGTTCCCTAAAAACTTGGGTTTTAGCCCGTGTAAAAGCGAAGCATGCTTGTATGTAAAAAAGGTAAATCGCGCATTTACTTATATAGCTGTCTACGCAGACGATCTAATTATAGAAAGCTGCAGTAAGAAAGAGATTGCAGACATTAAAAGTAAGCTATCATCAAATTTTACATTGCGTGATGGAGGAAGCTTGAAGTCCTTTCTCGGTTTCGAAATTAAGCGCGAGGGTAAAACAGGTGCAATTTCAGTAAGTCAGAAGAAATACATAAGTCAGTTATTGTATGTATATGGTATAAACGTCTGTCGTCCAATCAGTACACCTCTTGACCCTGGCTTTCAAATAAATTGCAGCTATGAAAAATGTGTCAAAGTGGACACCACTAAATACCAGTCGCTGATTGGGTCTCCAATGTATTTAGCCATTTTCAACTCGGCCTGATATATTACATGCAGTCAGCGTTTTAGCGCAAAGAAATACAGATCCTCACTCCGAACACGAAGCAAGAGCCAAACATTTCCTGCGATATTTGTCAAAGACCATCGATTTCAAGATACACTACCGTAAGCTGGGTAAAAACATCGAAGGTTACGCCGATGCAGATTGGGCTAACGATAAACTTAGTAGCAAGTTATATACAGGATATTCATTTTACTTAGCGGGTGCAGCATTTTCTTGGCAATGTAAAAAGCAAGATGTTGTAGCACTAAGCAGTACAGAAGCCCAATATATTGCTTTGTGTACAGCGGCAAAAAAGGCAGTCTACCTGAGACGCTTATCGTACGAAGTCGCGTTGGTTGACAGGTGATTCCATTTGTTGTTGTTGTTGCGTTATTTACTTCCGTCCATTCTCATGAATGGTAATGCACGGTCAGCTATTGAGTGGTTGCGCGTGTGGTGACATAGGCCCGTGGGGTAGCGACCCGCTTATAGGTCGCATGCTTACGCAGCATTGCATACCGCTATCGTATGGATAGTTACATATTTATATGTGGGCAGTTTTGGAGTCCAATTTCAGAGTATGTGGCATTAACCCCCGAGCACACATGTCTATACAAATCAGTGTTGAGAAAGTTGAACCAAAAGTTGCACATATCCCCTTAAGAGGATTGGAGGAGCATATAAGTTTCTCGTTACTTGCACTTCTCGTTGGTTAACTTTCACAACAACAGCAACACTGCACAGTGACTATAACTTCACATTGTTCACTTTTGAATATTTAAAATTTCATTTGCACAAAATCAAACAAAAAATCACTCTGGTATTTCACTAAATGCATTATTTGAAATAAAAAATTACTTTTTTCGTAATCTTTGAGAATTTATACTTAAAATTAAAAAAAAAAATTTTGTTGTTATAAATTGCCACCAAACTCGTTGGACTTTTTCTCGGTATTTGTTATTTTTTTGCGATTCAAACACAAGTACACATATACATACCCCTTTTGTGTGGCGAGCAATAACCAACACATTCATATATAAACATAGTTTTTGCGTTGGTGCAACTTCAATAGGTTGGGGTTGGTTAATAAATTAAAAAGACTTGCGTTTAACAATAAATTCTGTGAAGATTTATTTACTCGGAAAATTCGGCGGGCAGCATTTTTTTGGGCTTGATATTTTTGGGTTACCACAACACAGATTCTACCTCTGTGCCTTTTTCTGGAGTTATATACTAAGTCCCGTGCAAGATTCAAAGGTTTGTTTAGAGCAGCTATACCCTTTTTCATCCAATATGGACGCATGCAATCGACTAGCTGACATTGTCATTGAATTCGAGGTCGAATTCGTCAGCATCCCCACAAGCGACCACTCCAAATTTTCGCCGAAAATTCAGCAGGAGACATTGAAGTCGAAGTGGGACAAAGCCACAGAGGCTTTTGACGAAATAATGGCTGCAGATGACCTCCCGGCAAAAGATTTAGCCATAATCAAAAAGAAAAACAAGTCAGCCTGTTCAGTCTATATAAGGTGCATGTCAAAAATTAATGAACTCTCAGAAGGGCTAGAAAAGCTAGAGAAGGAAAAGGAAAATTTAAGCAATCCACGCAACCTGCATCTCCCACCCTGTGATACAGATGAATTAAAAGGAGATTATTTATCATGGCCAACATTTCGTGACATGTTCACAGCCATATGTGTTCTTAATAAGGGACTTACTCCAATCCAAAAACTTTATTACTTGAATCAAAAGACTCAAGGTGAGGCCAGGGAAATTGTCGAGAAGTGCGACTTGATAAGCGAAGGTTTTGAAGTAGCCTGGAAAAATCTCTGCGAACGATATGAAAATAAAAGGATCCTTGTCAATACCCAGTTGAAGATTCTCTTTAACCTGCAAATAGTCGAAACGGAATGCGGTACATCCATAAAGAGATTACAACGGGATATAAATAATTGTATATCCTCATTAGTGAGTCACAAAATTGACATATCAAACTGGGACTCCATTATAACATATCTATGTTCGATAAAGTTACCTGATGTTACCCTATCACTTTGGGAACAGTCAGTGGAGAATAAAACAGAGACTTCTAAGTGGGCTGATATGGACCGATTCCTATGACACAGGTTCCAAACCTTAGAATCGGTTTCGAGTTTAAGAGGAACAAAGCCGGCAAAACCTTCAAAGGTACAAGGCAATAAGCAGTCCTCTGAACCAACGCATAAAAAGCTTGGGTTTTTTCAAGCGCGTGTCGCT